>NC_047105.1:130513209-130670709 GCF_902500255.1 Thalassophryne amazonica
AGGTACATCCAGGTTTTGGAGCAACACATGCTGCCATCCAAGCAACGTCTTTTTCAGGGACGTCCCTGCTTATTTCAGAAAGACAATGCAGAGCCACATTTTGCACGTGTTAAAACAGCGTGGCTTCGTAGTAAAAGAGTGCGAGTACTAGACTGGCCTGTCTGCAGTCCAGACCTGTCGCCCATTGAAAATGCGTGGTGTATTATGAAGTGCAAAATACGACAACGGAGACCCCGGACTGTTGAACAACTGAAGTCATACATCAAGCAAGAATGGGAAAGAATTCCACCTACAAAGCATCAACAATTAGTGTCCTCGGTTCCCAAACGCTTATTAAGTGTTGTCAGAAGGAAGGGTGATGTAACGCATGGCTTGTCTGCAGGATGTGAAGAACTGGCTGGCTCAAAATTTTTTTAAACTGAATGAAGACAAAACCGAAGTTGTTCTGTTTGGTCATCCTAATTCCTCATCATCCACTGATTGTGCTCTTGGCTCCTTGGCACCTTTCTCCCAGTCTGTGGTATAAAAACAAAACAAAAAAACCTTGGGGTTCTTATAGACAGCTCATTTAAGTTGGACAAACAAATCAATGCTGAGGTTAAAGCTAGCTTTTTTCAACTGCAAGTCCTTAGCAAGGTGAAACCTTACCTCACCTGCAAAGACTCTGAGCGTGTTGTCAACACATTTATCACATCACAACCTGATTACTGCAACTCGCTGTACTGTGGAGTAGACCAAACCAACCCTTAGCCGCTTACAGCTCGTGTAGGATTCTGCTGCTCGCTTGTTGACGGGCACAAGGCGCAGTAAACACATCATGCCTGTTCTGTCAATTCTGCACTAGCTCCCAGTCAGCTATCGTATTGATTTTAAATTTTTGCTCATTGTTTTTAAATGCCTGTATGGTTTGGCTCCACCTTATCTTTCTGAGCTATTGTCCTTGTATGCTCCCTCAAAGATGATGGGGTCCATCAATCAGCTGCTGCTAAACGTGCCAAGAACATGTTTAAAAACCAGAGGAGACAGGGCCTTCTCTGTAGCTGCTCCCAAATTGTGGAACAGTCTTCCTTTTAATATTAAAGCTGCGCCCTCCTTAAATGTTTTTAAGTCATCACTGAAGACCCGTCTCTTTGCACATGCCTTCATTACCTAGGCGGAGTTGCACTTTTGTATTAAATTTTTTTCTTGTATTAATTAGTGTTTGGATTTTGTATTTTTGTATTCTTTATATTTTTTATTATGTACCTGTGAAGCACATTGGGCAGCTTTGCTTGTTGTAAATGTGCTGTATAAATAAACTTGACTTTTTTTTTAATGTGTTGCAAGCACCCATTTCAAAATGTACAAATATTTGCACAAAAACAAAAAAGTCTATCAGTTTGAACATTAAATATCTTGTCTTTGTGGTGTATTCAATTGAATATAGGTTGAGGAGGATTTGCAAATCATTGTATTCTGTTTTTACTTACTTTTCAGACAACATCCACACTTCATTGGAATTGGGGTTGTACAGTACGGATGGCGCATTCCTCACAACACAATCTCTGTTGTCATCTGAGAAGTGTGTAAAGCCACCTGTGAAGAGCTTATGGACGAATGTTTGACACCTCCAACTGCATCTCCACAGTAGCTTGCTATAGCTGAGGGCTTCTTTAAGAAATGGCAGTTTCCAAACTGTTATGGTGCCCCTGACGGCAAGCATATTGCTTGTGTCCTCTTGGTACAGGAAGCATGTACCACAATTATAAAGGATTCTTTCTGTCATTCTCCTTGTCTTGGTTGATTCAGACTCATCTCATCAAATTCATCTGGGCAGACATCGGTGGTAAGTAGAGATAAAAGTCAATAAAAAAAATTTAATTAAATATAGTCATTTATTAATTTTATTTGTTCAAATTTTTTACTCTCAATTTCTACTTTAGGTAAAGGATCATTAAGTGATGCCCAGATTTATAACGAATCTGAACTGAAGGCCAGCCTGGAAGACGGCACAAAAGGGCTTTCTGACCCACGGCCACTCCCACATGATACAGAAGACGTATCATTCTTCTGGGTTGCAGATGATGCCTTAGCTTTGCGTCTTAAAATGATTAAACCATACGCTCATCGCCACATCACAGATGAAAAACGGCTCTTCAATTACAGACTGTCACATGCAAGAAGAGTGGTCGAAAATGCGTTTGGAATTCTAGCAAATCAGTTCCAGGTTCTCCTGAGGACAATGCAGCACAGTCCGAGGACTGTGAGACTGACTGTCCAAACCTGTATGATGCTCCATAATCTTATGTGGATTAGATACCCCGGCCTCCAGAATAACATCATTGATCTTAAAGATATCCCCACTGGGCAGTTGGTGCCTGGAAAGGGAGCAAGGGAACAATCTGCAGGATATACAAATCCAGAGAGGGCGCAATACTGCATATAACCCCGGCAAGAGCCAGAGGAATTTACTGAAGCACTAATGCAATTCCGAGGCCGGTGCAGTGCCATGGTAAAGAGAAATGTGTCACTTATGAACATTGTGCATAATTATGTGCAATTGTATTTTGGAACCCTCATTGTATAAATAACTGATTTGTTAGGAGCCATGAAAATTTATGTTCTAAATAATAAAATGGTTATCAACAATCTATAAATCTTCTTCTGTCTTTATTGAACAAAATATAAAAATTATTGTAATTTATGTGTAATAGGACTGCAAAATATATTTTTTAATGGGAATGAAAATTATTCTATGTTGTTTTTACTAGGACCGGAATTTATTACATTTTTACTTGAAATCAAAGTTATTCTTATAGGGAAAGTTATATTTACCATAAAAAATTAGCAAAAAACACAAATCTCAAGTTTGAGAAAAATCTATTATTCTGCTATCTACACGTGCCAAACTTTGGCATTGTGTGCACTGAACTGACAGGAGGTGTGGTCAGCAACAGCTACGGATATCTGTGGATCTGGATGTCACGGCTGGACAACAAGCACTGTTTGGACGGACATGGACTAACAACTGCCCACTGTGATGCATGCATCTGCTTGCTGTCCTCACATGGACATAAATAAAAACATATATGGCTGTGGTGATGGGCTGCAGTGAGCGAGCGCGCGCACACACTGACAGGCTGCCCCCATGTTGAAACGGACCATCAGTTCATAACACGCAGCGGGTAATCTGACTGTCACGTCACTCATGTGAGCTCTGTTCCATATGATGCGGTGACTGTCCTGCGGCATGCCGCCCACAAGATGAGTGTCGGGCAGGACACGCACGCAGGGCCGGCTGGACACGAGGACGGCAGATATGGACATGATGAGAGTGCACTGCCTCTCATTCATGTTATTTCATGACTGTACGTCTGTGACCATGGGTCACTGACAGAGGAACAGACGGATCATATTTGTATTGCCCGCTTGATAAGAGGGATTCACCAAAATGTGGTGTTTTTAATATGGTGTGTGTTTTTTTTTGTTTTTTTTTTTTAAATATGCCCATGTCCTTCCTGATATCAGGCAGTTTCCTGCACTTTTCACAGGACAGTGATGGCAGCTCAGTGGTAAAGTTTCTGACTGCCAATCAGAGCTTTTGAAAAGTGTGGGTTTGATTCCTGTGGGTGGCATGCAATTTGTATTTTTTTTAATTTTCACAGCAGTTGCGCAATGTGTAACCCCATCACGCAGCTGCTGTGAAAAGCTGCAGTGCTCCCACGTGCACAAAACCGTCACAGCATGTATTTTTATTTTTTTTATTTATTTCTTCTTCACAGCAGCTGCGTGATGTGTAATCGCTGTCACTGTGTCCCCGCGTGCATGAACTGTCGCAGCGTTATCGTTCATGCCTGGCTGTCAGTGCCATGTTTGTGTGGTTCCCTCATATGAGCTGTTCCGCCGAGAGTGGCCCTGAGTTGTACATATTTCCACTATGTGTGAAGGGGCCCTTAGTGTCTCTCCTCACTTTTTGTCAAGTGTGGATCTGTCATCATTGTCATCATGTTGGTCATCATCTGCTGTAGACATAATGTTGTCAAGCAGGCTGGTGTTGGGTATCTGGAGCTGGGATGTGCTGGATGATGGAAAAGACATACTTGAAAGGTTGACATCATCCTCAGCCTCCTGAACAAACCTGGACATCACTCCCGACACTGAAGTCTGCACAGACTGTTGTCTCACAGCTAGAAGTGGTGAACGTGGCACACAAGCACTCTGGGTGGCACTTGTCATCCTGTTGGAACTTGCAGATGTGGGATTCAGGTTTGGATCCACAGCCTGCATCCATGCGATGTTCTGTGACTGCCAGAGCCCTGTGTCCATCCAAGGAGGTACTGCAGCCCACTGAGCTGGCATGGGTTGGATTCCTGTCCCACAAACCGAAAATAAAAAAGGTTAATGTATCATTACCAATAATTTTACAAATTTATTGACAAATTGAATAAAATAGTTCAGTTAAATATTTTTTTTACTCACTAGACGATGCCGGTTGCTGGCTAGCCAGTTGCAGTCCTTGGACAGGCAGGACAGTGTGTGGTGGCCTCATGTGGTGGTGAGGTAGTTGCTGTTGGAACTGCTGTTGTTGCTGCTGCTTGACCCTTTCCTCTTCAGCCCCATCTTCATACTTTGTCAACACCCTGTAGATTTCATCCTTTGCTTTTCTGTAGCTCCATTCTGACATGGTGTTTAAGGAGTCCCGGACATAGGCTGCGAAGGCGTTCTTAGCTGTGCTGGGGTGCTGTTCTTTACACTTTCGCAGTTCGTCCATGTGGGCCCGACTCTTCTCCACTCGTTCCTGTATTAGCTGCAACATTCGGTCCATCTCACCTTCTTTGACACTTCGCCTTCTTGGACCAGCTGAAGTGGAAGCTCTCGGTTCACCTTCATAGTCTAACGTCTGTGGCCTCCTGTGCAGCAGTAGCTTCAGCAGCATCCAAGATGCCTGAGTGCTCAAGGATAATAGCCTCCGCCTGTAAAGACAAAATCAGAAACCAAGGTAAGTTTTATGGGAAGTTAAAAAAAAAAAAAAAAAGGAAATAATTCATTTTATTAATTTTAGGTAATTAAAGTAATGTTTGTACTTACACGTCTGACTGATTTCAGCAGATGACGAATCACTCTTTTCATGAATTTCATGGATGCCATGATGAACCGTTGCCGGTCTGTCCAGATTTCATCATCATCATCTCCGTCCCCCGACTTCCCTTTGCCCTTCTTGACGAGTCGAGTGTTTGTGTCACGGACACTCTTAAACCACCCAATCAGATGTTCAGCTTCAAGCAGAGAAAAGTACACAATTTGGCATGTTAAAATATTGTAAGTAAAAATAAGTTAAATTTTTGTTTTTGAAGTCTAAATATTATAGAATATATTATTGGGGCTCAAATCATGGTGGACAAAGTGAAAATACAAAAGGAGCAGCTTATCTAATTCTTACCACTCTTGTTCATAACTTTGGCCTGGACCTCCCAAAGTCCTTGTTTGACATTATGTTTGTGATAACCAGCCTTCTTTGCATTCAAAACCTCTTCTGTTGCCTCAAGCCACTCAAACCTGACTTTTTATTCTTCTTCGGATAGCACAAAGTCTTGTCTTGGGGCCCTTGGCTTCTTGGTAGTGGCTTTGGTTGCCTTCAGACTGGGAGACCTTGACGAAATACAAATATAAAAACCAGTAAAAAGAAAGAGTCATAATAAATTACATAAATGACAAGCATTGAATGATATGAATGGAATGTACAATTAAAAAATGACTGTCAACAAAGTTACACTTACGCATAGTGTGATCGGGTGGAGCATGGAGACTGATCATGGGAGGACTGACTGGTGGGGCTGGTGACCAAAGGTGTGGCAACCAGTGATGCTGTTGCACCAGCATCTGTTGCTGTGGCCTGAAAAACTAGTAGTTGGTGATGAAGCAGTTGAAGTCATAGCTGGAACAACACAACTCAATTATTTTCTCACCTAAGAAGATGTGTGCAACTGGGAGGTTTGGTCCCTCAACCTTGGAGAGATGCTTATCGGGGGTTCTGCAAATTGATGAGGTGTCTCGTCACCTGATGAGGAAAGGGATTCCTCTGGAGAGGGAGTCCTCTCCCTCTCCTTTCTCCTTGCCCTCAACTTCGTCTTTGTCTCAAGAGGCTGCTTGGGCATGATACTGCTGACCAACTTCTAAAACTGCTCAGAACTACAAAACAAGAGTCAGATACTTGTCAAAGGTACTCGTCAGCAGTATTTCCACAGTTACTTTGAAAAAGTAATCCAATTACTGATTACTCCTTGAAAAAGAAACTCAGTTACTTTACTGATTAATCAATTGTAGAAGTAACTAAGTCAGATTACTAGCTACTTTTAGCAGATGCCTGTTGACACCCACCTGCCACCTCAACATGAAAATGATAACCTGCTTTGCCAATGCTCACTTTATAGTCACCCTTTCTTGACTTCAGTGAACATAAATACTTGTTTAATAAAAAATAAAATAGACATCTTTCTTGAATGCATATTTAACCATTGACAGCACTGCAACTGTAAAACTTACCATTTCTAACCTATATTGCTCATAAATGTAACTATTAAGTTATTTCTAACATTTTTCTAACATTTAAATTCTTTCTAAACATTTTAGTAGTTGACACACCTTGGGATCCCCCAGTCAGAGGTGGTCAATGTGGCACAGGAAAGGGAAGTCTGTGGTCCCCTGCTGGAGCTGCTCCCCCCATGGCCCAAGCCCAGAAAAGCGGTTGAAGATGAGTGAGTGATTATAAGTAGCAGTAGTAGTATGAAAAAAATGTCTTCAAAAGTGGACCTTTAATCCACAGGTGTTGTGGGGGGCTGTGCCCCTCATGCTCCCTTTCCATCTGGATTTGTCCCTGGATTGGCGTCTCAGCAGGAAGAATTGGTAACATGTATTTATGGAGAAAAGGAAAAGGAAAGTTTTATCAGCGTTTCTATGTCATCCTCAGAAAGAGACTTTAGGTGCATTTGGGTGGAAAAAAGAGCATTAGTATTAGTTGATAATGCATTGCGGGTCTTCAGCTGTTTTTAGTGACACACACACACACACACACACACACACGTTTAAAGAAAAAAAATTGTAAAAAATGTCTTTGTAAAGCTCAGTGCAGGTGTGCTGCTGTCACCGCGCTTTCAGAGATGACAACTGTTTTTTTCAACTCTGACCTGCTACACAAACCGCTGATGGAAAAGCTCCAGCTTGCTGAAAGTGGCCAAAGTGGGCAGTTCAGCTGAACCCTGATCTTCTCCTGTCTATGGGAATTTTAATCCTACAATCAACCCACAATACAAAAATAACATGAACGTACAGTGATTTGGAGAAGTAACTTTAATCTGATTACTGATTTGGAAAGATTAACGTTTTAGATTACTCGTTACTGAAAAAAGTGGTCAGATTCGAGTTGACCTTTTCGCATTAACTTCGCCTTACTAAGTAACACGTTACCGGCATCACTGGTCAGGATGGGTATCTGGGTGATCCTGAGCAAAAAGAGAGAAGCTGAAGAACTTATGATGGTAATTTTTTTTATTCAGTCTCCTGCTCTTCATGTCAACTTGTATCTGTTTTCCTGTGCAGTTGGAACATCAGCAGTTTCCTTCAGGATAAATTAAGTCTTCTGATTCTAACTGGTTATCAGGGTGCTGCGTTTTGAAGCTCAGTGTTTCTACAACAAAGTGAACAAACTTTGATAAATGATGCTTTTTATGTTCAGAGGTTTGTTTGCATCACTGTGATGCAAATCACAGTGAAACCACGATGTTGTGCTCAGAGGTCGGCAGTCTGGAGTCATGATGTTGATATGAGCTTCAGATTTTAGGAATTGTGTGCAGAGTTACATTTTTGTGTGTATAAAATGAGAAAAAACTGTAATCGATAGTATCAATTGATCGGCTTCATCAGTCCATCAACTTCATTTATCATCATAAAGCACAGTTTTTCTTATTTATTTTTGCTGATATTTGGTGTTCAGTCTATAATAAGAACTCCAACACAAACTAACAGCATCATTTGGATGTTTAGTGGACAAACCTGCTCTGGATCAACGAACTTCAGGCTTGAAAACAGCATCCAGCACGTTGACTAGTTTCTTCTCTTCTTTAAATCCACTCGTTTCTTCTTGCTGCTCTGTGATCTGTTTGTTTCTACCAACTCAAATATCTCGACATTAGCAGCAGTTAGCCGCTGTTACAACAACCTTCTCAGCTGTTCCACCTTTTCGCGCTAACTTCGCCTTTTCTTCTTTTTCCGATTTACTGTCGACCTTTGTTCTTCTAGAGCTCTTCAAAAAACATATTCGAGGATCAGAGAGTGAAGTTTGATCTGTTCAGAGAAGTTTCCAGCATGTCCAGCTAACTAACTTTAGCCTCGCACACCAAAAAGAATGTTCTTCTTCTTCTTAATGATTTCCGGCAGGCTGTACGCTAAACAAGCGCAATGCTGCCCCAGCCGGTCTTCTTCTTCTTCTTTTATGTTTCCGGCAGAAAAGACGCCTTCAGGCGTATTGCTGCCTCTCACAGGTTGCTGACAGTACTACGCTGATTTACTCAAATCTTTAGATGGAGATTTGTGCAGTGAATAAACGATACAGCAGCAGCCACAACTTCATCTCTGTGGCTATCTTGGCCAAGAAGAGTCTTCAGAGAGATTTTTTCAATGCCTAACTCAGTGATTCTTTTATAGAGGTGCGCTTTCTCCACTTTATAGTTGACACACTCCATCAAGACATGCTTTACGTTTTTTTTCTTTTCCACACGAGCAGAGTGCATTAGTCCTTTTTCCAATCAAACACAGGTCAGGAGCCAGGCCACAATGTCCCAGCCTTAATCTTGAAAAAAATCACTTGCTCTGACCTACTTTTTCCCAAACTGGTGTCTCCCCGTTTAACATCCCTCTGCACTCGATGGTAATGCCTCCCTCTCTTCTCAGAGTCCCATTGTCGCTGCCACTGACTCAAGCACGTTGAGGGCCACCACGCTACAGTACTCCGAGAACCCCAATGTTGTAAACACACTGATAAAATCCTGCCTCAGAGCCTGCTTGGCAGTCAGGTGTGCCACCTCGTTGCCCACCACTCCCACATGGGCCGCTACTCATATAAAAGCAACAGACAAGCCCACCATATCAGCTCTTTTTAGACAACTAAAATTTCAAAAATTAAGTTAGCCCGCACCTGTGACACTCCAACCTCCAAAGCCATTAAAGCAGCAGCTGAATCTAAACAAATTAAAGCATGTTGAGGCCCAATTTTGCCCACCCATTCTAGAGCACATAACAAGGCTATAACTTCTGTGGTGAATACTGACACATTATCTGGAAGTCGATAACCCTGGCTCAAGCCAACCTCAGGAATGTGCACAGCAAAAGCCACTCTGTTGGTAGTCGGATCCACAGATCCATCAGTGTAAACTACCAAGTGCCCATCCCAATGCTCATTAATCACTTTGTTGTGATTACATTGCATTTTCTTTAATAAATGGGGAACACTATGACCCCCTTTCCAAATTGCCCCATTATCAGCAAACAGAGATATTAAAAAGAACAGATCACACTAGATCACACTACCCTGCGGAGTACAATTATCAATCTCCAGGACATCAGACAGTACAATACCTACTCTAACCTGGATCCTCCACTTCTGCAAAAAAAACGGCAATCTTGTTCAGAGGCTTTCTCTGTCTAAAAAATTGCTACAACCCCCTCTTTGTTAACCATTGCCTTCTGCACTTCCGATTCCAGCAATAAAACAGAGTCCATAGTTCCTCCCCCCAACCTAAAACCATTTTGTACTTTGGAAAAACATCCCTCCCTTTCCAACTTGTACACCAACCTATCAGCTACCATTCTTTCCATAATTTTGCAAATAACTGATGTTAACGCTATTGGCCTGTATGACCCTGGATTCTTGGCTTCCTTACCTGGTTTTAAAATAGGAACCACAACTGCCAGGCTCCAAGAAGCTGGTAACTCTCCCATTTCCCACACATTATTAAGCAGAGCTAAAATCTCATATAAAAATTCCTCATCAAATTGCTTAAAAATCTCATACCCTAACCCATACTTTCCTGGTGCGGTTTTGCCTCCTCTATTAATAGCATTCTGCAATTCCTTCAATGAAAAGAATAAATTAACACAGTCAGAATTATCAACATTAACCTCTAGTTTAAAATTCTGATTAGTCAAAGTGTCATTCCTTTGCCTGCTCTCACCCATCCCAATATTATCACCGCAATGAACTTCCTGAACTTCTTGGCCATCATATTTGCTTTCTGGCGGTCACATAAGGCTTCCACCCCCTTATGCTCTAACACAGAAATTAATCTTCACCTACAAATCCCTGCCATACAACACATAGCTGACCAAACTTAAGACACTGATGTCTCCCTCCTCAGCTTACTACAACATTTCCTCCAACTGTCTGGTTTAGCTGTCTTAATTGTACTTTGAGCCACAGCTACCAACCTTTTACACTCAACAAAAATATAAATGCAAAACTTTTGGTTTTGCTCTCATTTTGTATGAGATGAACTCAAAGATCTAAAACTTTTTCCACATACACAATATCACCATTTCCCTCAAATACTGTTCACAAACCAGTCTAAATCTGTGATAGTGAGGACTTCTCCTTTGCTGAGATAATCCATCCCACCTCACAGGTGTGCCATATCAAGATGCTGATTAGACACCATGATTAGGGCACAGGTGTGCCTTAGACTGTCCACAATAAAAGGCCACTCTGAAAGGTGCAGTTTTGTTTTATTGGGGGGGGGGGGATACCAGTCAGTATCTGGTGTGACCACCATTTGCCTCATGCAGTGCAACACATCTCCTTCGCATAGAGTTGATCAGGTTGTCAATTGTGGCCTGTGGAATGTTGGTCCACTCCTCTTCAATGGCTGTGCGAAGTTGCTGGATATTGGCAGGAACTGGTACACGCTGTCGTATACGCCGGTCCAGAGCATCCCAAACATGCTCAATGGGTGACATGTCCGGTGACTATGCTGGCCATGCAAGAACTGGGACATTTTCAGCTTCCAAGAATTGTGTACAGATCCTTGCAACATGGGGCCGTGCATTATCCTGCTGCAACATGAGGTGATATTCTTGGATGTATGGCACAACAATGGGCCTCAGGATCTCGTCACGGTATCTCTGTGCGTTCAAAATGCCATCAATAAAATGCACCTGTGTTCTTCGTCCATAACAGACGCCTGCCCATACCATAACCCCACCGCCACCATGGGCCACTCGATCCACAACACTGACATCAGAAAACCGCTCACCCACACGACGCCACACACGCTGTCTGCCATCTGCCCTGGACAGTGTGAACCGGGATTCATCCGTGAAGAGAGCACCTCACCAATGTGCCAAACGCCAGCGAATGTGAGCATTTGCCCACTCAAGTCGGTTACGACGACGAACTGGAGTCAGGTCGAGACCCCGATGAGGACGACAAGCATGCAGATGAGCTTCCCTGAGACGGTTTCTGACAGTTTGTGCAGAAATTCTTTGGTTATGCAAACCAGTTGTTTCAGCAGCTGTCTGAGTGGCTGGTCTCAGACGATCTTGGAGGTGAACATGCTGGATGTGGAGGTCCTGGGCTGGTGTGGTTACACATGGTCTGCGGTTGTGAGGCTGGTTGGATGTACTGCCAAATTCTCTGAAACGCCTTTGGAGACGGCTTATGGTAGAGAAATGAACATTCAATACACGAGCAACAGCTCTGGTTGACATTCCTACTGTCAGCATGCCAATTGCACGCTCCCTCAAATCTTGCGACATCTGTGGCATTGTGCTGTGTGATAAAACTGCACCTTTCAGAGTGGCCTTTTATTGTGGGCAGTCTAAGGCACACTTGTGCACTAATCATGGTGTCTAATCAGCATCTTGATATGGCACACCTGTGAGGTGGGATGGATTATCTCAGCAAAGGAGAAGTGCTCACTATCACAGATTTAGACTGGTTTGTGAACAATATTTGAGGGAAATGGTGATATTGTGTATGTGGAAAAAGTTTTAGATCTTTGAGTTCATCTCATACAAAATGGGAGCAAAATCAAAAGTGTTGCGTTTATATTTTTGTTGAGTGTATATACAGTTACTAGTTAAAGTTAATGGAATACTCAGCTCAATAGAGCTCTGACTCTTTGTCAGCCTGGCTACAGTGCTGAAAAGAAACCTGGGATTGTTCTTATTTTCTTCAATTAGTGATGAGTAGAAAGATGTCCTAGCTTTACGGAGGGCTTTTTTATAGAGCAACAGACTCTTTTTCCAGGCTAAGTGAAGATCTTCTAAATTAGTGAGACGCCATTTCCTCTCCAACTTACGGGTTATCTGCTTTAAGCTACGAGTTTGTGAGTTATACCACGGAGTCAGGCACTTCTGATTTAAAGCTCTCTTTTTCAGAGGAGCTACAGCATCCAAAGTTGTCTTCAATGAGGATGTAAAACTATTAACAAGATACTCTATCTCACTTACAGAGTTTAGGTAGCTACTCTGCACTGTGTTGGTATATGGCATTAGAGAACATAAAGAAGGAATCATATCCTTAAACCTAGTTACAGCGCTTTCTGAAAGACTTCTAGTGTAATGAAACTTATTCCCCACTGCTGGGTAGTCCATCAGAGTAAATGTAAATGTTATTAAGAAATGATCAGACAGTTAAGTCTTCTATTTCCATACCATAAGTCAGAACAAGATCTAAGATATGATTAAAGTGGTGGGTGGACTCATTTACATTTTGAGCAAAGCCAATAGAGTCTAATAATAAATTAAATGCAGTGTTGAGGCTGTCATTCTCAGCATCTGTGTGGATGTTAAAATCGCCCACTATAATTATCTTATCTGAGCTAAGCACTAAGTCAGACAAAAGGTCTGAAAATTCACAGAGAAACTCACAGTAACGACCAGGTGGACGATAGATAATAACAAATAAAACTGGTTTTTGGGACTTCCAATTTGGATGGACAAGACTAAGAGTCAAGCTTTCAAATGAATTAAAGCTCTGTCTGGGTTTTTGATTAATTAATAAGCTGGAATGGAAGATTGCTGCTAATCCTCCGCCTCGGCCCGTGCTACGAGCATTCTGACAGTTAGTGTGACTCGGGGGTGTTGACTCATTTAAACTAACATATTCATCCTGCTGTAACCAGGTTTCTGTAAGGCAGAATAAATCAATATGTTGATCAATTATTATATCATTTACAACAGGGACTTAGAAGAGAGAGACCTAATGTTTAATAGACCACATTTAACTGTTTTAGTCTGTGGTGCAGTTGAAGGTGCTATATTATTTTTTCTTTTTGAATTTTTATGCTTAAATAGATTTTTGCTGGTTATTGGTGGTCTGGAGGTGGGAGCAGGCACCGTCTCTACGGGGATGGGGTAATGAGGGGATGGCAGGGGGAGAGAAGCTGCAGAGAGGTGTGTAAGACTACAACTCTGCTTCCTGGTCCCAACCCTGGATAGTCACGGTTTGGAGGATTTAAGAAATTGGCCAGATTTCTAGAAATGAGAGCTGCTCCATCCAAAGTGGGATGGATGCCGTCTCTCCTAACAAGACCAGGTTTTCCCCAGAAGCTTTGCCAATTATCTATGAAGCCCACCTCATTTTTTGGACACCACTCAGACAGCCAGCAATTCAAGGAGAACATGCGGCTAAACATGTCACTCCCGGTCCGATTGGGGAGGGGCCCAGAGAAAACTATAGAGTCCGACATTGTTTTTGCAAAGTTACACACCGATTCAATGTTAATTTTAGTGACCTCCGATTGGCGTAACCGGGTGTCATTACTGCCGACGTGAATTACAATCTTACCAAATTTACGCTTAGCCTTAGCCAGCAGTTTCAAATTTCCTTCAATGTCGCCTGCTCTGGCCCCCGGAAGACAATGACTATGGTTGCTGGTGTCGCTAACTTCACATTTCTCAAAACAGAGTCGCCAATAACCAGAGTTTGATCCTCGGCGGGTGTGTCGTTGAGTGGGGAAAAAACGGTTAGAAATGTGAACGGGTTGGCGATGTACACGGGGCTTCTGTTTAGGACTACGCTTCCTCCTCACAGTCACCCAGTCGGCCTGCTTTCTCGGCTGCTCGGGATCTGCCAGAGGGAAACTAACGGTGGCTAAGCTACCTTGGTCTGCACCGACTACAGGGGCCTGGCTAGCTGTAGGATTTTCCAAGGTGCGGAGCCGAGTCTCCAATTCGCCCAGCCTGGCCTCCAAAGCTACGAATAAGCTACACTTATTACAAGTACCGTTACTGCTAAAGGAGGCCGAGGAATAACTAAACATTTCACACCCAGAGCAGAAAAGTGCGGGAGAGACAGGAGAAGCCACCATGCTAAACCGGCTAAGAGCTAGTAGCTGCGCTAAGCTAGCGGATTCCTAAAAACACGCAAAGTGAATAATGTGTAAATAATTTAGAGGTGATTCAGCAGGAGTGCTTTAGTTAAGGCACGTGAAGATTACACTGGGAAACAAATCGTAATCTAGATAACTAGATCAATCTAACTGCACAGATTAAACAGCTAACAGATACAGCAAAACACCGCTGTGCTCCGGAACAGGAAGTGATACAATACCGCAGTGAGAGCCAACTACCAGTAGAGGCAAAAACACCCTTTAACACCCTAAAAGCTCGGTTCCTCCGTTTTACAGCTTCTGTACATGCCCTATTACACCATGGGACACTAACCCTCTCCTTCACACCTTATATTTGAGGAATATATTTACGAGCATTTTTCGTAATGATTTCACAAACACTCTCCCACCACTCATCTACAGTGTCATCATTTACTTGACCCAGATCACCATTACACCCCTCCACAAATTCCCTCCACTTTGCTTTACTAAAATCAAAAGTCTTAGGCCTACCAAAATCTTCCTATACCAAAATATTACTAAACTTTAGTATAATTTGAAAGTGATCAGTCACTCCCTATTGCACTGGACTTTAAACAATCCCACTCCCCCACACTAGCCAGTGTCAGAGAAGCTAGAGTTAAATCAATACAAGAAAACTGCCTGATCTAATATCAAACCTTGTGCGCCTGCCGTTATTCAAACATACTAAAACATTACAATCCATAAAATCTTCAACCACCACACAATTAAAGTCCTGCTCACCACTACCCCAGAGCGGGTTATGCGCATTGAAATCACCAACCCACAATACTGGCGCCACAACTGACTGCATTATGGTGCAAACATGGATTATAAATATTAACAGTAATTTTACCCTGTGCACCCCAAATTCTAACTACTAAACACTGCAATTCATTGTCTAATGATAACTTTTGATACTGACCCCCTGCATTAATAAATATTGCACATCCCCCTCCAGGCCTATCAGAATGTTCTAGCCTCACACTGTCATAATTAGTCATAATTAAATAAATCTAGGCATGGTTTTAGCCGTGTCTCTTGTACACATATTACATCGGGTTTGAGCAGAAATTCATCTACATATTTTTAAGTTTCTGTCCATTTGCAATAAGACTTTGGAAATTCCATTGTAAAACGTGGAACATGTAGATATACCTTAAACCTTCAGAGTGTCTCAGAGGCACCCCAGAACCCCTGTGAACATAGGTTATGTTCAAGTGTTCTGGGGGTACCTCAACTCCTAAAAACCTCTGAGCCTCTTTGACAATTATTGCCTTAATATCACTCGAAGTCTCCGCTGCCTTACTGCCCACAGCATTTCCACCAAAAATGCAAGAAAAGCAGCTTTATCAACAACTAAGAGATTGTCTGGCACAGTAGGTTTGGCTTCTGTGGAGCCCATGGCAAAGGGCGACACCTGGTGGTAGGCGCATCTGGCCTTAACTCGCCTAACAGCCTCTGCATAAGAGATGCTTTCCAATTCCTTAACCTTCTCCACTTGTTGGGCTTGAATTTGCGCCACGCATCCTCTGAAACCCGCCACATGGTTGCCGCCACATGGTTGCCCTCACAGTTACAGAATTTCACATTATAATTTGTACAGTGAGACCGATCATGTCCTTCACATTTCCCACACCCCTCTTCACCTCTGCACACTACCGCAACGTGCCCAAACCGCTGGCATTTGTAAGAGCGGAGAGGAGGGCGCACATATGGTTTAACAGGATAAACCATAAATCCAAGAGTAACTCATTGTGGGAGCATTTCATCTTTAAATAAGATATAACAAGCACCGCAGTATTATTTTCTTCAGCTCCTTCTCTCCTCGTCTTAAACCTCTTCACTCCCACAACACCTCCTCCCTTCAGATTTTGAAGCAAATCTCCCTCAGAAATCTCTGGAGCAATGTAAACAACTCCTTTTACACCTTGATCAGACTCTTGACTGAGCCCAAAACCTTGAACTGCTCCTTTACCTAACTCCCTGAGCTTCAGAGCTTTCGCTCTCTGGGCTTCAGATTTACAAAAAATCAATACATTCCCATTAGACAACATCTTGGCGTGCAAAATATCCTCAATTTGGTCTCGGATCTCTGAGGATAACTTAAGCGGGTTAAGGGCTTTCTTAACATCATCACAGAATTTAATGATAACTCTAAATTCTGCCTCATCAAGCCTCACCATTTTGACCCCCTCCCTATCCTGGCTCTCCTCATTACACAACCTTCCACGCTTACCCTGTTCAACCTCCACCCCTCCAACACCAGAACTCAACCCTCTCTTTCTCACCAAGGAAAAGTGCAGAATAATATATACAAGTGCTCAACATGAACCACTTACTTTATATTCTTACGTAGTGGTTGGTGGAGAGAAGAAACCCTATAACAACTCTATTAACTGCAAATTCTGTCCGGAGGAAAAAATAGACTTTATAGAGAACGTTGTTAACCCAATCTCTGAAAGCTCCTCAAACATAATCCTTCTTTCGGCAATGTAGTGATCACATGATTGTTGGGAAAGTGTAGTGACACGGACCCACAACAGGGGGCGCAAATGAACGGTCAATAGATGAGCCAAAATATAACAATTTAATGTTGTGAATGTGCACAACGAACATACAGACAATCTCAGAATATCACAACAGTCAATACACAAAGGTGACGTGTGGGCAGGCTCGAGGATAGAAGACGTCTGTCCTGAGGAGAGCCGGAACCACACGATTTCCGCGGCCCCAGAACCTGGTGAATACTGGAGCCGCCAAGTCCCGAATTCCCAGGTGATCACCGTCCCCGACTGTCGGATCTGGTACTGCTGGCGAAGAACAAAGACAGTCAAGTGTGGGTGTGTGTACACCCAGTAACAATAACGGTGGGAATGCCACCTCCACCTCACACTCAGCGCGTTGCAGCGGTCTCAGCTGAAAAGGAGCGCCGTCTTGCACAGCCTCCTCAAAAACGACCGGTTCTCCTGCAAACACTCACAATAAACATTTACAAAAGGCTGAGGATATTACCTCCAATGAAGTATGATATCTCGGCAACGAGGTGGAGATGACGTCTGGTCTTTATGGAGTGAGATGATGTTGAGTAGATGGGTGACAGCTGTCAAGAGGTAATGAGCGACAGCTGTCACCCCCGGCTGTGTCCATGGCGGCAGCGCCCTCTCGTGCCTGAAGCCCGCACTTCAGGCAGAGCGCCCACTGGTGGTGGGCCAGCAGTACCTCCTCTTCTGGCGGCCCACACACAACAATGATAATAACACATGAGAAATAGCTTCAGGTTAGCCAGTCCACAATGCCCCAGTCTTAATCTAGTAATTTTGACTTGATTGATCGGACAAACTAACTCCAGAGTTCTTTTATTCTGAACAGAATGTTGACACTGAAAATAATGTCTCCCCTTTGACCCACACACCCACTCATCTTCCCACTGCTGCTGCACAAAGCGTTTAAAAATACTACTAATACAAGTTTACTAATTACTTTAGTAATACAAGTACACTAATACAAGTACAATATGTGGCTAATATGAATCTAAACACATTCAACTGAACGGTGCAAGCATACATGAACACAATATTATCATAAATTAGTAGTTTTAGGATTATGTTATAAACATCACACCGTTATTCAAATGTCAGCATAACAAAATCAGGTCAAAAATAGCTCAGATAAGATAATTATAGTGGGCGATTTTAACATCCACACAGATGCTGAGAATGACAGCCTCAACACTGCATTTAATCTATTATTAGACTCTATTGGCTTTGCTCAAAAGTAAATGAGTCCACCCACCACTTTAATCATATCTTAGATCTTGTTCTGACTTATGGTATGGAAATAGAAGACTTAACAGTATTCCCTGAAAACTCCCTTCTGTCTGATCATTTCTTAATAACATTTACATTTACTCTGATGGACTACCCAGCAGTAGGGAATAAGTTTCATTACACTAGAAGTCTTTCAGAAAGCGCTGTAACTAGGTTTAAGGATATGATTCCTTCTTTATGTTCTCTAATGCCATATAACAACACAGTGCAGAGTAGCTACCTAAACTCTGTAAGG
The DNA here is from genome assembly GCF_902500255.1 of Thalassophryne amazonica. Lineage (NCBI taxonomy): Eukaryota > Metazoa > Chordata > Actinopteri > Batrachoidiformes > Batrachoididae > Thalassophryne > Thalassophryne amazonica. The sequence continues at coordinate 130,531,656 of NC_047105.1, forward strand.
GAGATAGAGTATCTCGTCAATAGTTTTACATCCTCATTGAAGACAGCTTTGGATGCTGTAGCTCCTCTGAAAAAGAGAGCTTTAAATCAGAAGTGTCTGACTCCATGGTATAACTCTCAAACTCGTAGCTTAAAGCAGATAACCCGTAAGTTGGAGAGGAAATGGCGTCTCACTAATTTAGAAGATCTTCACTTAGCCTGGAAAAAGAGTCTGTTGCTCTATAAAAAAAGCCCTCCGTAAAGCTAGGACATCTTTCTACTCATCACTAATTGAAGAAAATAAGAACAACCCCAGGTTTCTTTTCAGCACTGTAGCCAGGCTGACAAAGAGTCAGAGCTCTATTGAGCTGAGTATTCCATTAACTTTAACTAGTAATGAGTTCATGACTTTCTTTGCTAACAAAATTTTAACTATTACAGAAAAAATTACTCATAACCATCCCAAAGACGTATCGTTATCTTTGGCTGCTTTCAGTGATGCCGGTATTTGGTTAGACTCTTTCTCTCCGATTGTTCTGTCTGAGTTATTTTCATTAGTTACTTCATCCAAACCATCAACATGTTTATTAGACCCCATTCCTACCAGGCTGCTCAAGGAAGCCCTACCATTATTTAATGCTTCGATCTTAAATATGATCAATCTATCTTTGTTAGTTGGCTATGTACCACAGGCTTTTAAGGTGGCAGTAATTAAACCATTACTTAAAAAGCCATCACTTGACCCAGCTATCTTAGCTAATTATAGGCCAATCTCCAACCTTCCTTTTCTCTCAAAAATTCTTGAAAGGGTAGTTGTAAAACAGCTAACTGATCATCTGCAGAGGAATGGTCTATTTGAAGAGTTTCAGTCAGGTTTTAGAATTCATCATAGTACAGAAACAGCATTAGTGAAGGTTACAAATGATCTTCTTATGGCCTCGGACAGTGGACTCATCTCTGTGCTTGTTCTGTTAGACCTCAGTGCTGCTTTTGATACTGTTGACCATAAAATTTTATTACAGAGATTAGAGCATACCATAGGTATTAAAGGCACTGCGCTGCGGTGGTTTGAATCATATTTGTCTAATAGATTACAATTTGTTCATGTAAATGGGGAATCTTCTTCACAGACTAAAGTTAATTATGGAGTTCCACAAGGTTCTGTGCTAGGACCAATTTTATTCACTTTATATATGCTTCCCTTAGGCAGTATTATTAGACGGTATTGCTTAAATTTCATTGTTACGCAGATGATACCCAGCTTTATCTATCCATGAAGCCAGACGACACACACCAATTAGCTAAACTGCAGGATTGTCTTACAGACATAAAGACATGGATGACCTCTAATTTCCTGCTTTTAAACTCAGATAAAACTGAAGTTATTGTACTTGGCCCCACAAATCTTAGAAACATGGTGTCTAACCAGATCCTTACTCTGGATGGCATTACCCTGACCTCTAGTAATACTGTGAGAAATCTTGGAGTCATTTTTGATCAGGATATGTCATTCAAAGCGCATATTAAACAAATATGTAGGACTGCTTTTTTGCATTTACGCAATATCTCTAAAATCAGAAAGGTCTTGTCTCAGAGTGATGCTGAAAAACTAATTCATGCATTTATTTCCTCTAGGCTGGACTATTGTAATTCATTATTATCAGGTTGTCCTAAAAGTTCCCTAAAAAGCCTTCAGTTAATTCAAAATGCTGCAGCTAGAGTGCTGACGGGGACTAGAAGGAGAGAGCATATCTCACCCATATTGGCCTCTCTTCATTGGCTTCCTGTTAATTCTAGAATAGAATTTAAAATTCTTCTTCTTACTTATAAGGTTTTGAATAATCAGGTCCCATCTTATCTTAGGGACCTCGTAGTACCATATCACCCCAATAGAGCGCTTCGCTCTCAGACTGCAGGCTTACTTGTAGTTCCTAGGGTTTGTAAGAGTAGAATGGGAGGCAGAGCCTTCAGCTTTCAGGCTCCTCTCCTGTGGAACCAGCTCCCAATTCAGATCAGGGAGACAGACACCCTCTCTACTTTTAAGATTAGGCTTAAAACTTTCCTTTTTGCTAAAGCTTATAGTTAGGGCTGGATCAGGTGACCCTGAACCATCCCTTAGTTATGCTGCTATAGACGTAGACTGCTGGGGGGTTCCCATGATGCACTGTTCTTTCTCTTTTTGCTCTGTATGCACCACTCTGCATTTAATCATTAGTGATCGATCTCTGCTCCCCTCCACAGCATGTCTTTTTCCTGGTTCTCTCCCTCAGCCCCAACCAGTCCCAGCAGAAGACTGCCCCTCCCTGAGCCTGGTTCTGCTGGAGGTTTCTTCCTGTTAAAAGGGAGTTTTTCCTTCCCACTGTAGCCAAGTGCTTGCTCACAGGGGGTCGTTTTGACCGTTGGGGTTTTACATAATTATTGTATGGCCTTGCCTTACAATATAAAGCGCCTTGGGGCAACTGTTTGTTGTGATTTGGCGCTATATAAAAAATTGATTGATTGATTGATTGATTAGGTTCTGTTTGTGATTTATTGCATTCTCTGTTTTAGTTATTTTGTATTGTCTTATTATTATCAGGTCTATGCATTTATGTTTATACATTATTCTGTGACAGTTCTGTTGCAGCTTAGTTTATTATTATTATTGATCTCCTAGTTTTCCACTTTTTGGATTAGTCACATTAGTTCCTAGTTTCTTTCCCCCTTTTGTTTTGCTCACATTAATTATTGTCTGCCTTAAGCACTTCACTTAGTTCTCTTGGTTCTGTCTGCACTGCATTTTTTCTTCCTTCACTCTCTTGCACCTGTTCCTCATCTGTCAGCCACGCCCCCCTTTCCAGATCCTTTGTCCTCACGTGCATCTTGTTTTCCTGTCACCACCTTCCTTATTTATACTGCCTCTGTTCACTCCCTCATGGCTCGTTTGTTGATGATTATCACTTACCAGCACCTCGTCTCTGTCCTGTTTATGCCATGCTGTGTTTTGACTCTGCTCTGTTTACCGGATCCTGCCTTTTGCCTCAGCTCTGAAAACCCAGTTTTCTCGTGTACTGACCCTGCTTGTTTTTTGACCATGTCTTCTGTCTCGCCCCTGCCTGGTACTTTTGCTCCTCGGACTGCCTTCCTGTTTACCGAACCCCTGCCTGAAATCAAGACCTGTATTTTTACTCATACGTTCTGCATTGAGAGCCTGCATTTGTGTCCAGCCTCTGTCTGTGCCTTGCCTCCGCGCAGCCTGACAATCTTGGTGCTATTTGTTGTTGTTTTATTGTCTGAAACTTGGTGCTAAATTTGTTGTTGTCTACACTTCTACAGAGATACAGTTGCTATTTATTTAAATTTATTAAGATCTTATTGTTCTGTGTTCAGTAGGGATGGTGGCCAAGTGGTTAATGCACTTGGTTTCAGTGCAGAAGGTTCCCGGTTCAAATCCCACCCCTACCACATTTCTCCATGTAATGTGGAGTTGCGTCAGGAAGGGCATCCAGCGTAAAATTTGTGCCAATTCAACATGCAGATCCACCTTGGATTTGCTTTGGCGACCCCGAGTACAAAACAAGGGAGCAGCCGAAGGGACTTACTTTTTATTGTTCTGTGTTCAATTTGTACTTATTTTATTTCATTGGTATCCCAGTGTAAATGATTATATATAAACTATACACTTATTGCTACTTACATTAATTGATGAGATTATAATGCCTTTGCAATCTGTACATGTTCAATCGAGCTCCTCAGTGTTGTCAAGTTTTAGCCTCACATGGACCACAATGGAAATAAGCCTTTATGATTTGCTGTGTCATCCATGTATCATTGATATCGTCACATTTCTGTGTTTATATTGATTTTACAAAATTAACTCAATCAATTTTGTAAATACTGATGATTTCTGTTTTACTCTAAATACAATTTTATTTGAGGGGGGGAAAAAGTGTGGCTTCAGATGCACCCAACAAGGCTGTCCACATTGCAAGACTGGGAACTCTTCAACTCAGCATCCAACACCTGCAGAGCCAGCCACATGGTCAGCTGGTGGTCTCCAGTGACAGCTGTCACCTGTGTCATCCTGTCAGCCGCTGTTTGGTAGAATGCCCCTTGTGGGGTATATCCTGGACGTCTTGATGATGCAGGGATGCAGATGCTTCTCTAGTAATGTGCACAGTTCTGAAACTACAAAACGTTTATGTCAATTTAAATCATGTAATGTCACACAAAACAGTTGGGCTTATCTGGTGATTTTTCCACAGTTTTGGCAGCTTGACAGAAACTGAATGCAGATGTCAGGTCCTTCATGATGCCTCTAATATGTTCTTTGATTTGTGTGGACTGAAATAAATGATGCAAATTTCATCATATTGACTGTGTGATACCGAAATAATTTGACTCAAAATAAAATGCAAATTGTTCTTAACAATGAGTTTTGTTGTCCAGCAAAAGAGGGAGGCTCTTCTGGAACAATATCAGGATCTTCAAGATTGATATCAGCCAGTATTTCTTTGAAGTCCTTGGGAAAAAAAAATAGAAATTGCTGTAGTGAGGCTTGCAGCCTTCTGATGCCAGACACATCTCTGCATGTTGCCTTTGGACTGACTAAAATCCCCACCCCTATATCTATATACATAAAGGGCTATGTCTGTCTGTCTGTCTGTCTGTCTGGGATAAACTCCCAAACTATAATATGTAACCCTAAAAAAAAAAAAAAAAAAAAAAAAATGACTGAGAGAGGAATGTAATTTAATTTAGGGAAGAGACCAACAATGCCACCCGGGGATATGGCCCTGGGACCATTCAAAACTTAAATTGTTCCAAAAAGGCCTCACTAGGCAAGGGAAATATAGAGAGCTGTGTTATCACAAGGTAGATTTATTTTTTCATAATTTAACATAGGCCTACAATTATATATAATATATTCCCAGAATTACAGATTACACAATTCACATATTACATAATTACATAAATGCATGAGAGAACCAAGAATACAATAAAGAACCAAGACCAGGAACACAGAATAATACATGAACCAGAATACTAGAATGAACATAAACAAGAATGAACATAATCAAGAGGCAAAAATTAAAAACAAAGTCAAGACCGGGCTAAACTGAAGGAAAAGAAAAGGGGACGAATAAGACTGGAACCCAAACAGGACAGAAACATGACAGAGATTCGGACTAAAAAATAATGGATTGCAAGATAAGCTCGTCTTTTGGACCAGAAATGACATTAAAAAATGAAAACAAAAGGGTAGCATTCCTCTTCCCTTAGCTGACTGAATAAAATTGACTTTAACTGTCTTTTAAAACTTGTGTTGTTGCAAATCAACTGCAAGATCTATATTTTTTATAAGATATATTGATCTGAATAGTTCCAGACATGTGGGATATGTGGGTTATATCTTGATCTTTCAGCTAAACCGGTTGTTTGCAAACCTTCACAGCAATAACGGTGTGGCAGCGACGAAGCATTTTCATTTTGAGAGCAGAGTGAATTTGGGAGCGATAATCGGGGCAGCTAGAAAATGTAAGGATCAGTAAATTATTCAGATTAATTGATCAAAATATATGTTAATCTTTAACCTTATTTTGTGATGTGTGACATCTTCGATTCCCAGCAGAATATTGGAGTGGGGCAAAAAAAGCATTTAGTCAGTCCCTGATTGGCAAGTTCTCCTACTTAGAAAGATGAGAGAGGTCTGTAATTTTCAACATAGGTACACTTCAACTGTGAGAGACAAAATGAGAAAACAAATCCAGGAAATCACATTGTAGGATTTTTAAAGAATTTATTTGTAAATTATTCTGGAAAATAAGTATTTGGTCAATAACAAAAATTCAACTTAATACTTTGTAACATAATCTTTGTTGGCAGTGACAGAGGTCAAACATTTCCTGTAAGTCTTCAACAGGTTTGCACACACTGTAGCTGGTATTTTGGCCCATTCCTCCATGCAGATCTCCTCTAGCGGAGTGATGTTTTGGGGCTGTCGCTGGGCAACATGGACTTTCAACTCCCTCAACAAATTTTCTATGGGGTTGAGGTCTGGAGACTGGCTTCGCCACTCCAGGACCTTGAAATGCTTTTTACGGAGCCACTCCTTCATTGCCCGAGCGGTGTGTTTGGGATCATTGTCATGCTGGAAGACAAAGCCACACTGCATCTTCAATGCTCTCACTGATGGAAGGAGGTTTTGGTTTAAAATTTCATGATACATGGCCCTGTTCATTCTTCCCTTAACACGGATCAGTCGTCCTGTCTGCTTTGCTGATAAACAACCCCAAAGCATGATGTTTCCACCCCCATGCTTCACAGTAGATATGGTGTTCTTGGAATGCAACTCAGCATTCTTCATTCCTCCAAACACGACGAGCTGAGTTTTTACCAAAATGTTCTATTTTGGTTTCATCTGACTACATAATATTCTCCCAGTCCTCTTCTGGATTGGGAGATGTGCTCTCTGACAAACTTCAGATGGGCCTGGACATGTACTGGCTTAAGCAGGCGGACACACCTGGCACTGCAGGATTTGAGTCCCTCTCTGCGTAGTGTGTTGCCTTTGTTACTTTGGTCCCAGCTCTCTGCAGGTCATTTATCAGGTCCCTCCATGTAGTTCTGGGATTTTTGCTCACCATTCCCATGATCATTTTGACCCCACGGGATGACATCTTGTGTGGATCGAGGGAGATTATCAATAGTCTTGTATGTCTTTCATTTTCTGCTTCCATAGTTGATTTATTCACACCAACCTGCTTGACTATTGTAGATTCGCTCTTCTGAGCCTGGTGCACATCTACAGTTTTCTTCCTGGTGTCCTTCGACAGCTCTTTGGTCTTGGCAGTGGTTGAGTTTGGAGTGTGACTGTTTGAGGGTGTGGATAGGTGTCTTTTATACAGATAATGAGTTCCAACAGGTGTCATTAATACAGGTAACAGGTGGAGCACAGAAGCACTCCGTAAAGAAGAAGTTACAGGTCTGTGAGAGCCAGAAATCTTGCTTGTTTGTGGGTGACCAAATACTTGTATTCCACCATAATTTACAAATAAATTCTTTAAAAATCCTACAATGTGATTTTCCTGATTTTTTTTTTCTCTCATTTTGTCTCTCATAATTGAAATGGACCTATGTTGAAATTACAGACCTCTCTCCTCTTCCTAAGTAGGAGAACTTGCACAATCAGGGGCTGACTAAATACTTTTTGGCCCCACTGTACCTGAGAAAGAAGCGCTGGCTGCAGAGCAAAAGACCGGAAGTAAAGAACACCAAGTCCTCCCACTCATGCGGGGCACAACCTCAGCCCCCAAGATCAGATGCAGTTTTTGATGCGGGAGAAGTGGGCAGCCGCCCGGGGCGCACTTTTTCATGACAGACGGGGGGCACAAACAGTTAAGAAAAAAAGAAATAAATCCTCTGCACTGCAAAGCGGTTATCATATCACTGTGTGGAGAATTAGTAAATTGGCGTCCCCTCCATGCAGCTGTAGACGCCCCTGCTTGCTGAGCTGCACAGAACAGAACCAGTGTGAAAGGCGTCTCCTGCGTTGTCCTCTGGGACAGGCACTGTCCTCCATAGTGCTCTGCTCGGTTTTGACTGTGGATGGAGCATTCCACAGTGCTCCCGTTTCTCGGCTATTCCCCTCAGCAGGATCCTGCTGACCGGTGGCAAAGTCCACTTAGGATGCAGCACAGAACCAGAACTCTGCACCCAGAACAGGCGTTTGAAAGTGGCTAACACACAGGGTGTAAGAACGGGTTTGAATTTCACCAGAGAGGACAAACTGCCCACTCAGCGGAAAAAAATTTGCAGAAAGGACAGCCTGCCTGTTTGTAAGAAGGGTTTAGAAACTGAGCTGCGTTAACATTACAAGCTGAAGTGCCTTGAATCTGTTTTTTTGTGTGTGTGTGTGTGTGTGTGTACGTGTGCCTGCCTGTGATGCAGTGTACACTTTAACAAATTGGAATGGAATGGAATGAGATTTATTATCATTGTCATTACAAATGCAACAACAACGAGATTACGTTTACACTCCAATTACCTCAGACAAAATACAGCAATTAATCCACAATTATTACTTGTTCACCATAATAATTGCACACATCAAAATTAAAGACAACACATATACATTTGACATTGTTTATGTGCTCTAAACTTGAAGCAGTCCATCATTCGAACTGCGGCAAAGTGGGTGAGGGCCGCAGCAAACATGAGTCGCACCGCCACCAGCTTGGGGGGAGTCCCAAGCTGAAATTACAACATATATGTACTTAATATAATTTTTTGTTAACACTCATCACATAATTTGGTTGTTCAACAAAATATATAGCTTGTTATGTGCCGATGCGGGTTGAGGAGCGGACCTGCGTCTGACTGAACCCAGCGCTAAATAACCAGAAAGCGGTTCCAAAAACAAAACATTTATTTCCCTTTCTGTGCAATAATTGTGTACAACATAATATATGGTTTGTCTGGCGGAGTGAAGGATGGCACGCTCTCCAGCGCCCAAAAGGGATCGAAGCCCGGCGCTTCTGGACTCAAATTCACCGCCAAACACCCCCCAGGTGGACACGACAAACTGACTCTGTGAAGGATAGAAGAGGTGAGGTAAGTCAACAGCTACAACTGATATCCTTCAAAGGCACACACTATCAGCAACACATTCAGGTCTGAATTTAAGCTTTATGTAAATGAGCAGCTTCTCACAACAGGTGGAGGATCATCAGTCCGCACGCCACGGCCGTGAGAAGCGAGCTGCACAATTCTCATCAATGTTCAAATATACTGCGTAACAAAATACCATATTACTATTAACACTTATTCAGACAATCAATCACCTCTGATGTGTGCTGACAGCATGTGTCCCTCACCCGTCCTCCTTCACAGGCACGATGTGTCAAACCCAGGCGCGGTCCTCAGCGTCTCACAAACGAACGTCACAAGGTCGAGTTCCCGGCAATTCTGCTTGAATCACTCATGGCTTAAATGCAGAACGCCATCTCATTATCTGCCCCAGCTGAAAGTCTTTAAGTCTGCACATGAGCATCATCCACAGGTGCTGCGAGTCATTAGGCCTGCACATGAACATCTTCCACAAGTGCAGCCAATAATGTTGATAAGGGTGAAGGATTCTTCTGCCAGCACCTTCTCCACAGACAAAAACCAGTTTGCATACCACCTGGAGAGCAAAGAAAAGAAAACAACACAAAAACGTCCAGCCAAACCCCCCAACACACAACATAGCTAATTTAACAAAATATGCAATTCATTGTTTTGTATTCTACAGTATATTGTGTTTTTTATTTTAACAACCGAGGTCTGTGGGACTGGTTTACAGAACTAGATTAGGTGATTATAGCAGAGTGTGAATGTGCCAAATCAAATTATTTGATGTGAGATTTGGGCTCCTTACTGTTTTATGAGCTGCCTGAACACGTCAAGTTTAATTTATGTATTTTTCCTGTTACCTTCCTCTGTGTATGTGCTCAGAGATCAGATTCAATTCTGATTTCATTCTGCTTTCAATGTCATCACTGGTGATATGACTGCTGTGAGATCAGATAACGGTCACTTACAAACAGGAAAAAACAAACAAACAAAAAGATTTAGGAACAAATATCACAAAGACTCAGAAATGGGTGGGGTCTCATCAGAAACTGTAATGATGAAACAAGGGCCAGAAGGAAAGTCAGCACTGTGGAATCACTCGCAGCTACAACAAGCGTCTGTCTGCATATGTCAGAAATATCACAGAGGATGTACATCTAAGATTGATCCACACAGTCAAACAAGACGATCTGTTTGGTGCTACACCATAGTCAATATGACTGACGGCTGACAACAGATACAAATAAGTAAAAAACTTTTCACCTTTAAAAATGCATAACGTTTACATGCCGTTAATATTCGGGATAAGGGCAATATTCCGGTTTCTGAATCATTAGGAATAACCCTGTTGTGTGGGCCGCTGAAGAGGAGGTACTGCTGGCCCACCACCACCAGATGGCGCCCTGCTTGGAGTGCGGGCTCCAAGCACGAGAGGGCGTCGGACCTACTGGGAGTGACAGCTGTCACACATCATCAACACCAGCTGTCACTCATCAACCACATCCTCCATAAAAGCCGGACTGCAACTCCACCTCCCTGCCGAGAAATCAGCTACCATTCAGGTAACCTTCTCTGCTGTGATTTTTCTGAGACTGAATATTGTTCTGTGTGCAGCCGTTTTCCTGTGGTGACAGTCTGAAGCTGGACTGGCAGATAGTGTGAGCGCGACGTCTTCGCCTCTCACTCCTTCCAGGGAAGTGACTGACAGGAGCTGCACGGGTGATTCTGTGTCTGGAGGTGGAGGTTTTCCCTCCTGGAGGAATTAAGCTCTGTAAGATTGCTGGGTGTATATACACACACCCACCATTAACTGTTTTTGTCTCTGCCAGCAGTACCGGGTCTGACTGCTGAAGACAGTGGCCACCTGGGGCGCAGGGCTTGGCGGCTCCGGTGTTCTTCAGATCCGTTGGCGGTGGAAACTGTGTGGGATCCGGCTCTTCTCTTGCCAGACGTCTTGTATCTTCGAGCCTGCCCACACGTCACCTTGTGTATGATTGACGATCCACATTCTCTGTCATTGTCTGTCTTTCGTTGTGCGATTCACAACATTAAATTGTTACTTTTTGGCTTATCCATTGTCCGTTCATTAACGCCCCCTGTTGTGGGTCCGTGTCACGATACCTTCCCAACAAACCCATTTACATGCTTAAGCAGACAGAGTTACTCCTGTATACATGGTCATTGGTATCATTTGGAATATCCCCATCTAAACAACGATGCACGTCTTCCACTGGTGCTTGATTTAGTCTGGCGTTCATGCAAATCCTGCTTCGCATAACTTTTCGGCCACCTTCTTGTAAATGTCGTTATCTCGGTACTTTCTACCGTCAATAAAAGACATTATATTCATGTCTTTCACGATACTAATAAAGTACAGTACTCGGTTTCCTCCTCGCTAAAAAAGAGTGGTGCTGTGCTGCCGCGTCTGGATTTCCCCATGCTTGTTTTCCTCCGCTTCTGTGGTGTCCGGTGGGATCCGGCTCTTCTCTTGCCAGACGTCTTGTATCTTCGAGCCTGCCCACACGTCACCTTGTGTATGATTGACGATCCACATTCTCTGTCATTGTCTGTCTTTCGTTGTGCGATTCACAACATTAAATTGTGACTTTTTGGCTTATCCATTGTCCGTTCATTAACGCCCCCTGTTGTGGGTCCGTGGCACGATACCTTCCCAACAGGATTTCTCGGCCAGCGTCATGGATCCCAAGGGGCGTCAACCACAGCTTGGACAGCCAATGGAAGAGCAAGGTGCACAGGCGCCAGCAGGAGGCGTGTTAGGTGAGCTGCAGCAAATTCTAACCGCTTTCACTGCTCGGTTGGATTTGGTAACTGAGCAGAACTTTATTCTCAATCGGAGGATGGAGGCACTCACCGCCAGGGTGGAGGCGCGCGATCAAAGCGCTGCTGCAGCACCTCCTCCTGCTGGTCCCATGCCCGACACAGACGTTCCACTGGTCGTTCAACGACCCCCCCCCCCCCCCCCCCCCACCGTCCCCTGAAGCATACATAAGCCCTCCGGAGCCGTACGGAGGTTGTGTCGAGACGTGCGCGGACTTCCTAATGCAGTGTTCGCTTGTCTTTGCACAGAATCCCGTCATGTACGCAGCAGACGCTAGCCGGGTGGCTTATGTCATCAATTTGCTTCGAGGAGAGGCACGCACCTGGGCTACGGCGCTCTGGGAGCAGAACGTCATATGCTGGGTTTGTAAGGGAGTTCAAACAGGTTTTTGATCATCCCAACAGAGGCGAGACCGCTTCGAGCGTGCTACTGTCAATGAGACAGGGGCGCCGGAGTGCAGCCGAGTATGCAGTCGACTTCCGCATCGCGGCTGCGAGGTCCGGCTGGAATAACGTTGCACTCCGTGCCGCCTTCAGAAACGGACTGTCTCCGGTCCTGAAGGAGCATCTGCTGGTCAAGGAGGAACCGCGGGATTTTGATGGGCTTGTCGACCTGGTTATACGCTTAGACAACTGCTTAGAGGAACACCGTCGGGAGCAGGGCGGGGGGCGTGACCGGGCACGAGCCGTCCCTCTTCCTTCTGGGTCCGAAAGGGTGCCGTCGTCCCCATGCTCCACAGCTAGAGGGCTCCGTGTGGCAACAGCTCCCCCTCCCCCCCATCTGTTCTGTTAATCGGTTGTCTAACCATATAACCAGGTCGATAAGCCCATCTAAATCCCACGGCTCGTCCTTCGCCACCAGGTGCTCCTTGAGGACCAGAGACAGTCCGTTTACAAAGGCGGCGCGGAGCGCAACAGCATTCCAGCCGGCTCGCGCTGCCGTGATGCGGAAGTCGACTGCATACATTGCTGCGCTCCGACACCCCTGTCTTATCGACAGCAGCACACTTGAAGCGGTCTCGCCTCTATGAGGGTGGTCGAACACCTGTCGGAACTCCCTCACAAACTCAGTATAAACCGTTAGGAGCTGTGAATTCTGCTCCCAAAGCGCCGTAGCCCAGGCGCGTGCATCTCCTCGAAGCAAGTTTATAACGTAAGCCACCCGGCTGGCATCTGACGCGTACATGACGGGATGCTGTGAAAAGACGAGCAAGCACTGCATCAAGAAGTCCGCGCACGTCTCCACACAGCCTCCGTACGGCTCCGGAGGGCTTATGTATGCTTCAGGGGAAGGTGGGGGGGGTCGTTGAACGACCAGCGGAATGTCTGTTTCTGGCACACGGTCAGCAGGAGGAGGTGCTGCAGCAGCGCCCTGATCATGCGCTTCCACCTGGGCGGTGAGAGCCTCTATCCTGCGATTGAGAACACTGCTCTGCTCGGTAACTAAGTCCAACCGAGCGGCAAAGGCGGTTAAGATGTGTTGCAGCTCACCCACCACGCCTCCTGCCTGTGCACCTCGCTCTCCCATTGGCTGTTCAAGCGATGGTTGACGCCCCTCGGGATCCATGACGCTGGCCGAGAAATCCTGTTGTGAAAGTGTCGTGACACGGACCCACAACAGGGGGCGTTAATGAACGGACAATGGATAAGCCAAAAAGTAACAATTTAATGTTGTGAATCGCACAACAACGTACAGACAATAACAATATGGTGGACTGTCAATCATAGACCAGGTGACGTGTGGGCAGGCTCGACGATAGAAGACGCCTGGAGAGAGAAGAGCTGGATCCCCACACAGCTTCCGACACCAATGGAGCTGAAGAACACCGGAGCCGCCAAGCCCTGCACCCCAGGTGGCCGCTGTCTTCAGCAGTCAGACCTGGTACTGCTGGCAGAGAACAGAGACAGTCCAGATGAGTGTGAGTTCGCACACTCAGTAATCCCACAGTCTGTATTAAGTAAAGGAGGGAAAACCTCCACCTCCAATCACACACACTCGTGCAGCTCCTGGTCAACCACTTATCTGGGTTGGGGTGTGAGGCGAAGCCGTCGCTGTCACACCAAACGCCAATCCCTCAGATAAGGACACACTCCAAGAAAACGGCTGCAACAGAAGTTCAGGTTATTACACACAAAGTGTCAGTCAGCAGAGAAATTACCTGAATGGTAGTTGATTTCTCGGCGAGGAGGTGGAGTTGCAGTCCGGTCTTTGTAGTGGTGGTGATGGGTGACAGCTAGTGTTGTCACCTCCAGCAAAGCCGACGCCCTCTCGTGCTTGAAGCCCGCACTTCAAGCAGGGCGCCATCTTGTGGTGGTGGGCCAGCAGTACCTCCTCTTCAGCGGCCCACACAACAGAACTGACCCAAATGGTCAAAACTACAACGCCCGTCCTTAGATAATGGGCTAAGGGTGGGCCATAACATGCACGCGGGGAAGCCCCGTAAATCCGCACGAATCCCAGTCACGATCCTAAGTGAGGATTTAACCTTTCACGCCCCAGCACTAGTAGACACGGGGTCGGAAGGGAATCTGCTGGACAGCAGATGGGCAAAGGAAGTAGGGCTCCCTCTGGTGGCTCTGCCTTCACCTTTGAAGGTACGGGCACTAGATGGCACCCTTCTTCCATTAATCACACACCAGACACAGCCCGTGACATTGGTTGTGTCTGGGAATCACAGGGAGGAGATTGTGTTTTATGTAACACCTTCTACCTCCCGAGTGATTTTAGGGTTTCCATGGATGGTGAACTACAATCCCCGGATTGATTGGCCGTCTGGGGTTGTGACGCAGTGGAGCGAAACCTGCCACCGGGAATGTTTAGGATCTTCGGTTCCACCCGGTGTGACAGCTAATGAGGAGGTCAAAGTCCCCCCCAATCTGACGGCGGTGCCGGAGGAGTACCACGATCTTGCTGATGTCTTCAGCAAAGATCTGGCACTCACTCTTCCCCTGCACCGACCGTACGATTGCGCCATCGATTTGATCCCGGGCGCTGAGTACCCGTCCAGCAGGCTGTACAACCTCTCACGTCCGGAACGCAAATCAATGGAGACATACATCCGGGACTCATTAGCTGCCGGGCTGATCTGGAACTCCACCTCCCCGATGGGTGCTGGTTTCTTTTTTGTGGGCAAGAAAGACGGCGGACTCCGTCCATGCATTGATTACAGGGGGCTGAACGAGATCACGGTTCGCAACCGATACCCTCTGCCCCTGTTAGATTCAGTGTTCACGCCCCTGCATGGAGCCCAAATTTTCACAAAACTGGATCTTAGAAATGCGTACCACGTGGTTCGGATCCGGAAGGGAGACGACTGGAAGACGGCATTTAACACCCCCTTAGGTCACTTTGAGTACCTGGTCATGCCATTCGGCCTCACAAACGCCCCCGCGACGTTCCAAGCATTGGTTAATGACGTCTTGCGGGACTTCCTGCATCGGTTTGTCTTCGTATATCTAGACGATATACTCATCTTTTCTCCGGACCCTGAGACTCATGTCCAGCATGTACGTCAGGTCCTGCAGCGGTTGTTGGAGAACCGGCTGTTTGTGAAGGGTGAGAAGTGCGAGTTCCACCGTACTTCTTTGTCCTTCCTGGGGTTCATCATCTCCTCCAACTCCGTCGCCCCTGTCCCGGCCAAGGTTGCGGCGGTGAGCGACTGGCCCCAACCAACAAGCCGTAGGAAACTACAACAGTTCCTCAGCTTTGCAAATTTCTATCGGAGGTTCATTAAGGGCTACAGTCAGGTGGTTAGCCCCCTGACTGCCCTGACCTCCACTAAAGTCCCCTTCACCTGGTCGGATCGGTGCAAAGCCGCATTTAGGGAGTTGAAACGCCGATTCTCGACTGCGCCAGTCCTGGTACAGCCTGATCCTAATCGCCAGTTCATAGTTGAAGTGGATGCCTCTGACTCAGGGATAGGAGCCGTGCTGTCCCAGAGCAGGGAGTCCGATAAGGTTCTCCACCCTTGTGCCTATTTTTCCCACAGGTTGACCCCGGCTGAAAGGAATTATGATGTCGGCAACCGGGAACTCCTGGCGGTGAAGGAGGCTCTTGAGGAGTGGAGACACCTGTTGGAGGGAGCGACGGTGCCCTTCACGGTTTTCACAGACCATTGGAACCTGGACTACATCCGGACTGCCAAGCGGCTGAACCCCAGGCAAGCCCGCTGGTCACTGTTCTTCGGGCGCTTTGACTTCCAGATCACATATCAGCCTGGACTTCATCACGGGCCTCCCACCGTCCCAGGGCAACACCACCATCCTCACGATAGTGGACCGGTTCTCCAAGGTGGCCCACTTCGTGGCCCTCCCGAAGCTCCCAACGGCCCAGGAGAAGGCAGACCTCCTGGTCCACCACGTCGTGTGTCTGCATGGGATACCATCGGACATCGTTTCGGATCGTGGTCCTCAGTTCTCTTCCCAAGTCTGGAGGAGTTTCTGCAGGGAACTGGGGGCCACCGTGAGTCTCTCGTCCGGGTATCACCCTCAGATAAATGGACAGGCAGAGCGGGCTAACCAGGAGCTGGAGCAGGCCCTCCGCTGCATGACCTCTGCGCACGCGATGGCCTGGAGCAACCATCTGGCCTGGATCAAGTACGCCCACAACAGCCAAGTGTCGTCTGCCACCGGCCTCTCCCCGTTTGAGGTGTGTTTGGGGTACCAGCCCCCATTGTTCCCGCTCGTGGAGGGAGAGGTCGGTGTGCCCTCGGTCCAGGCCCACCTCAGGAGGTGCCGCCGGGTGTGGCGGACCGCCCGTTCTGCCCTGTTGAAGGCCCGGACGAGGGCCAAGGCCCATGCAGACCGCCTGCGTTCCCCGGCCCCTGCATACCAGCCCTAGCAGGAGGTGTGGTTGTCGACCAAGGACATCCCGCTTCAAGTGGAGTCACAAAAACTCAAGGACCGGTTTATTGGACCATTTCCCATCCTCAAGGTCCTCAGTCCGGCCGCAGTGAAGCTAAAACTGCCAGCTTCACTGCGGATCCACCCGGTTTTTCATGTGTCACGTCTCAAACCTCATCACACCTCACCACTCTGCACCCCTGGACCTGCACCGCCTCCTGCCCGGATCATCGACGGGGAGCCGGCATGGACCGTGCGTCGGCTCCTGAACGTCCGTTGTAAGGGTCGGGGGTTCCAATATCTGGTGGACTGGGAGGGGTATGGACCCGAAGAACGCTCCTGGGTGAAGAGGAGCTTCATCCTGGACCCGGCCCTCCTGGCTGACTTCTACGCCCGGCACCCGGAGGAGGCGCCCGTTGAGGGGGGGGTCCTGTTGTGTGGGCCGCTGAAGAGGAGGTACTGCTGGCCCACCACCACCAGATGGCGCCCTGCTTGGAGTGCGGGCTCCAAGCACGAGAGGGCGTCGGACCTACTGGGAGTGACAGCTGTCACACATCATCAACACCAGCTGTCTCTCATCAACCACATCCTCCATAAAAGCCGGACTGCAACTCCACCTCCACGCTGAGAAATCAGCTACCATTCAGGTAACCTTCTCTGCTGTGATTTTTCTGAGATTGAATATTGTTCTGTGTGCAGCCGTTTTCCTGTGGTGACAGTCTGAAGCTGGATTGGCGGATAGTGTGAGCACGACGTCTTCGCCTCTCACTCCTTCCAGGGAAGTGACTGACAGGAGCTGCATGGGTGATTCTGTGTCTGGAGGTGGAGGTTTTCCCTCCTGGAGGAATTAAGCTCTGTAAGATTGCTGGGTGTATATACACACACCCACCATTAACTGTTTTTGTCTCTGCCAGCAGTACCGGGTCTGACTGCTCAAGACAGTGGCCACCTGGGGCGCAGGGCTTGGCGGCTCCGGTGTTCTTCAGATCCGTTGGCGGTGGAAACTGTGTGGGATCCGGCTCTTCTCTTGCCAGACGTCTTCTATCTTCGAGCCTGCCCACACGTCACCTTGTGTATGATTGACGATCCACATTCTCTGTCATTGTCTGTCTTTCGTTGTGCGATTCACAACATTAAATTGTTACTTTTTGGCTTATCCATTGTCCATTCATTAACGCCCCCTGTTGTGGGTCCGTGTCACGATACCTTCCCAACAAACCCATTTACATGCTTAAGCAGACAGAGTTACTCCTGTATACATGGTCATTGGTATCATTTGGAATATCCCCATCTAAACAACGATGCACGTCTTCCACTGGTGCTTGATTTAGTCTGGCGTTCATGCAAATCCTGCTTCGCATAACTTTTCGGCCACCTTCTTGTAAATGTCGTTATCTCGGTACTTTCTACCGTCAATAAAAGACATTATATTCATGTCTTTCACGATACTAATGAAGTACAGTACTCGGTTTCCTCCTCGCTAAAAAAGAGTGGTGCTGTGCTGCCGCGTCTGGATTTCCCCATGCTTGTTTTCCTCCGCTTCTGTGGTGTCTGGTGGGTTGCACGTGCCGCATACAAGTTGTTGCTGTACTCAAAAGACCAAGATTCCATGCGGATAGGACATGCGCAGAACACAAAATAATGTTCCTTTCTATGGGCATATCCCGATGCGCATTTATATGACCTGATATTTGGGTTAGAAAAGGAGTAACCCAGGGGTCATATTCGGGTTTTTAAAAACCGGAATATGAACGTATTCGGGTTTTTGCGGGTGTTTACATGGCCGTGCGCAACCTGGTTATTGCTAATATTCCAGTTATGAAAGGGTTATGAAAGAGTTATTGGCTGCATGTAAACGTAGTCAATGTTTTAGATGGTTTCACAAACATCAAGCTAAATATTTAGCTAAATGTTGAGACAAATATGCACCTTAATAAAAGCGCTATTCGTTCCTCCCTGAAATACAGATTAATAAAGTGTCTAATGACAAACATTTAGCATGTAAGGGCATGTTTCTTTAAATTTGCAATTCATGGGTGTTTTGTATAAGAGTTATATTGTAACCAGCGGTCTTTTGATGTCAATTTCAATTGCAATTTCAGGGGCACTTCTAAAATATAAAACAATAATAATAAAATAATAAAAAATGGCTGTGTTTGCAAAATTTTGTCTGTTTTTTTGGGGGGGGGGGGGGGGGGGGCTCGGAGGGGGTCTCACCCGGGGACTAATTCAGTGTAGAACCGCCACTGCCCGAGATAAGAAGCTGGCAGTCCATCTCTCTACTTCTTTGGTTTTACATATGACATGCTCAATTAATGCTCTACTCCCTAACAGTTGGTGACGGTAATGCACCGGTTTGCAAACCGCCAAAAAAAAAAAAAAAAACAAACAAAAAAACGATAGAAGAAGAAGAAAAATTCAACGAAGAACTGTTTCCTGTTAGCTTCCGTGGCTAAAACTAGTTGGCTGTACACGTTGGAAACTCTTCTCTGAACAGGTCAGACTTCACTCTGTGATTCTCAGATATGTTTTTTGAAGACCTCCAGAACCACAAAGGTCGACAGTAAACCGTAAAAAGAAGAAAAGCCGAAGTTAGCCCGAAAAGGTGGAACAGCTGATAAGTTTGTTGAAACAGCGGCTAACTGCTGCTAATTCCGAGATATTTGAGTTGTTAGAAACAAAGAGATCGCACAGCAGCAAGAAGAAACGATTGGATTTAAAGAAGAGAAGAAACTAGACAAAGTGGTGGATACTGTTTTCAAGCCTGAAGGTCGCTGATCCAGAGCAGGTTTGTCCATTAAATTTTATTTGAAACCAACACCTTTGGTGTGTCTAAACACCGACAGGAGGCCTAAAATAAATAGTTGTACATTTATTTTACTCTACTGTAGCTTTTGGTGCCATTGTAGCAGCACTTGTAAATTTGCGAGAGTGACTAATACAATGAAGGCAAAGCCTTTGATCGAGCAGCGTTTTTTGTTTGATTGAAATAGCCTATTGTAAAAATTGAAGATTCAATTGGACAGTATTTTCATAATTTTCTTCAGGGGTTGACGATTTAATTAAAAAAGTGATCTTTACACAATAAGATATTTATTCTCCTGACTTATGTGGTACTGACAACACGTTATAACGTATTAAATTGCAGTTACCAAAACTTTTTCCCGACTTTACTGTTACAATGAGGCTTATAAACAGTTTGTAGTTTCTAAACAGTTCCAATGAAAACTTTTCATTGTGAAAATGAGTGAAACCCCCTTCCTCCTGCTCTCTTTCTCTCTCCCACCCCTCGCTCTCACCGAGCAAACGGAGCGTTTTAGAAACACGAAGCCTTTACCATACATAAACCATACATTTCTTAATGAATCAGCATCTACAGGACACAAAAATAACTGGATTATATAATGAAAGATTCTGATAGTTTTTTTTCTTTCAACTCAGAGCGGAGAGCGACTTTGTTGATCGAAGTTACGGCAGTAATGCGGCTCACTCAGTGTATTCCTACGCCAGCCTTTCTCTGGTGTTCGGTGTGAGGAGCTTTGCGCTCACAAATGCAGCGAAAGCTGTAACCAGTTAACGCCATTTCTACACGTTTCCTGCCTTTAATTAGTCCGCAAACGGAATATATTAAGTAATTTTTCCGAACTACTTTGATGGAAGCCGTAATGCGGCTCACTCAGTGTATTCCTACGCCAGTCTTTCGCTTGTATCCACAACGGGACGACCACCGCGGCAACAGCGGTAACCAGGTAACGGCGTTCTCCCATCATGCACCTCGGTTTCTCCCATCAGTTTACAGACTTGCAAGACATTAACATTAATCTGAGCAGCCATTTGTAAAAGGCCGTGGCTATTCGCACGGCGTCCGTGTCCATAATTCTCATTTGGCTATTCGCACGGCAAGACTGTGGTACGTATATTCGCGCGTCAAGTCTCTGGTGGCAAATCTTGGAACTACTTGTATAAACAACCATACTGCATTCAAGATGTCATAACTCCTTTAATATTTTTCGATTTTGATTTTTGTTATTATTATTATTATTATTCGGCCGTGTCCATAACTCTCATTTCACTATTCGCACTGCAAGACTCTGGTGGCAAAACTTGTATAAACAAACATACTGCATTCAAGATGTCATAACTCCTTTAATATTTTTCGATTTTTTTTTTTTTTTTCGGCCGTGTCCATAACTCTTTTCACTATTCGCATGACTCTGGTGGCAAAAGGCTGACCCTATTTGAACGGTGGCCATGTCCATAACTCTCATTTAACGCAGTATGTTTGTGTGACCGTAGGACCTTCGTGGCTGGGACGGCGGTGGGATCGAACCCGGACGGCTCGCACTAAAGACCATTCCTCTACAAGGTCGGCCAAAGGGGAATTCCCCATTAGCCAAGCTAGCGGGAACGTCTTTTCAATCAGGACCCTGGACCTTCATCCCGCTACAATTGTTTATACAAGTACTTCCAAGTTTTACCACCAGAATCTTGCCATGCAAATAGCCAAATGAGAGTTATGGACATGGCGGCCGTGCAAATAGCCACTTCCTTTGTAAAAACAAAAAGAAACAATGCAAAAACAGCCAACAACATTAAGGTGCCCCCAGGGTAAAAGACAAATCTACCATGTTGTCATGAAGCCATAACGCCTTCTTAGTTTTACAGATTTTTAAAGTAGACCTGCATTGAAATAAATGTGGTCAGATTTCAGAAAGAAATAGCTGATATGTATTTTTAAGACCCTTGTGAATGCAGTAAAGTAAATCTGTAAGCCCAAATTTGTAATTCAGCTGAGAAATCTTCGTTTAAAAATGACAAATTTGCAGCTAAAATTTAGCCCTCTGTGAAAACAGTTTGTACAGCCGTATCATTTCCATGACGTCAGGAACAAGACGACGCGTTCCCGCCTTCAGTCCGATCCCGCATTGAAATTGATTTTATCTGTTAGTAATGTTACTTATACACGTCCTGGTTTCAACATCCAAAAGTAAGCTGCAATGAATGTGAGATACAGATCTGTGTGCTCAGATCAGCAACGACATCGACAGCGGGCACCGTTCTTCCTCTCCCACTCTCTGCCTCCGCTGCGCTTATTAAGTCTGCGGGCTTGTTAACCGCCGACGCGGGCCACTCACACCGCCCGTATCTGCTTTGCAGCCGGTGTTGTGCCAGATTCAGCGCACAACACCGGCATCACCTGTCTGTCTACTGAATGGAGCTGCAGCACACTTGGCACAAGTCCTGAGCTTACGCTCGCTGTTTTAATGCGAAGCGGCCGGTACACCTGTTGCTGCAAGGACAGACTTCTTGCAGTAAAATCCACAGCACCGCACGTCTCGGCAATCGGAGCCCCAGAGCTCCATGGACGCTGAGAGAGGTTTATATATTTTTAATGACTGGGATTCTTTGCGGGTCTCGCCTCCATATCCCGCGATGGTACCGGAGGCGAAAGACAGTAGATTTTCATTGTGACACCACTCAATCAAACGGGCGTATGAAAAAGTCCCCCGAAATAATTTTCAGGCAAAAATAAAAATAAATGTATACTCATCAAACGTACCACAAGACAATATGAAGTTTTAAAAAACCGTCCATCCTTCCGTATAAGACAAAAGGGTAAGTGATGCAAACTGACATAAATCCACTAATTACAATTGGCGCAATGCATGCTGGGAGAGGGTCTTGTCCGTGACGTCTCGGCAGCGTCCATGATGAGAAGGACAATTTGCGGAGGGCTAAATGTTAGCTGTAAATTTGTCATTTTCAAATGAAGATTTCTCTGTTGAATTCAGAAGGATCTCATGTGTAAATGTAAGTCATTTTTTGTTCAAAAAATCTGACTGCATTTTTTTCAATGCAGGTCTCCTTTAAAGAGTCCTTAAAGGAAGCAACTTCTTTCAAAAAAACAAACAAAAAAACAATAAAGGCAGGTTTGTTATTCCAAACTTACATTTACGTAAAAAGAATTACCATGATAAGCAGGTTATTAATTGTAAATTATTTTTTCTTGTATTCACCAGATTTTACGTCTGTATAATTCAAAGACAGGATACCCAAGTTATAATGTTTAGCCCATGAACAAAAACTGTCCCAGAAAATTTTTGTAAAAATACAGGTGAAAAAGAGAGGTTCTTATGTTTCTGTATTATTGTTACAAAAAAATACATTCATTGTCAGCATTGAATTTGGAATGTGAAAAATCTTTACAGGGATAAATGTTGTTAATCTTAAAGTGAACTTTTTTGGCCTTGGGTGGGATCGGAAATTTAACATTATTGCATCTAATGCTTCTAACATCTTCACTACTGAATCCTTCTAATAAATTCTTTCTTCTCAGAGATAAGGGAAAAAATTAATTGGTGAGGGAAGTTCTAAGAAATTTATTACATTTTTTGTTCACAAGGGGGCAGTTTTAGATTAATAGAGAGTGCAAAGAAGGAACAATGTGTGTATATAAAAGGGCACCTCTCAAAGTGCAGATAAGAGCTTGTGGGATTGCATTAATAACATTAAACTGTTGAACCGTGCAAACAATGTTGTATTTATGGGTAAACTGCAAAGTTGAGAAAGTTCCCTCTCACATCCATTAAATGCAGTATCGGCCATAAGGATATATCTATTGTTCCATATTGGTGTATCATGAAGGGTGAAGTTATTTTTATACATTAATTTCCACTACTGTAAAACTTGTTCATGAAATTTGGACAGTTGTTTGGGTAATTTGGATGATTCGAAATCGCACTGTAAAACAAATTGGATTGCCGCCTACATTTGAGAATATTTTGGATGGGAGATTAAACCATAAAGAATTAGGGTTGGGTATCGAGAATCGGTTCTTTTCGGGTATCGTTAAGAAATGATTCAATCCACCATTATCAATAGTCTTTTTGCTTAAGGATTCCATTATCAGTCCTTCAGAGCAGCTGTTGTTTTTGAGAGTGTCTGTCGGGAAAATGATCATTCCTCTACGTTGATTACAGACCCTGCAGCGGGTCTGTAATCAACCGTTTCTGCAGCGCGACTCCAGTTTGAAGTGTGAATCAATGAAGCAATGCTTTGATCTGCTGGCTCAGTGGTTCTTTGACTTGCTCCTCTTCAGAAGTGGAAAGTCCGCTTCTTAACCCTTCTCAAAGCCATTAAATTATGTTAATTGTGATTCACTTTTGTGTGGATTAAAGTAACTAACTGGGAGTCTTGTCTTGTTGCAGTCAAGAAACGAGAATTGTCCTTCGTTCTGTTGGCACAGCTCCAAACACTGCGCAGGTCTCTGCCGAGACAGAGTCCGGTCAGAATTAATAACTTCAAAACGAATTGCTGCTTTAAATAAAATGACACCTCTTTCCAAACGTTGTAATACAGACAATAAATTACAATAGACTAAAACGGTATTTTCCTCCCAAAATAAGACATCCTGCATTCTTTATGAATTACATCCTGACGTGCAGCGCAGCCAGCTGCAAGAGCTCAGCTCAGATGTATGGAAAGACATTCATGCCAATAATGTCTGAAAGGAAATGCTTTTGACAATAACTACAGATTTTGATTATTTCTATTTATGTCCCATGTAGAGTTTATTATGTCCAGAGATTAAGGATCCAGTCACCAATTTCACATTTATTTACTTTAAGACTCAATAAAATGTTGTTGACATAGAAAACCTGTAAAGCGTACTTTTAGCACACAGAAAATTCACAAGAGGTATCGATAAGGGAATCGATAAGGAATCGGATCGATAAGCGGAATTGATAATACTTGTAGTATTGATAGACACAATCTTATCAATACCCATCCCTATAAATAATCTATATGTCAAAAAATTTTGTAGCCACCTCCATTTTAGGGCCCCATTCATAGGGTCAAAATCAGTCGCATTAAAGCCCACCTTCCTCAAGAGATTTCACAATATCATTCTTCCATATATAATGATGTCGGTTTTTCCAGATGAGATTGAAATTGTTTTGATTTGTTTAATCACACACTGTGGAATATTTTGAAAATATGTGAGCAACAGTTTACTGAAAATGGAGAGATCTCTCTGTAGCCATGTGTTTAAAATAGCTTTACTATTTTTAATAGTGTTACCAAAATTGTTTTTTACTCTTTGTTCTTGATTTTTTTTTTTTTTTTTATTAATTCCTAAATATTTAACTTGATTTTTAACTGGTATGCTATATAGTATTGTCTGTGGGCAATTGTGGATGGGTATTAATTCACATTTATCTATGTTTAAATAAAGACCAGATGCTTCTGAAAAGCGTGTTACTATTTAAGAGCTATTGGTATTTGTGCTTCATTTTTAAGGAAAAGAGTAGTGTCATCCATGAGCTGACTTGTAGCTCATTTATTTTAACTCTTCACAATTTTTTACCATAATGCTTAAGATTTCAGCAACCATAATAACAATAAAGGTAATGCCGGGCAGCCTTGTCGGATGCCCCTTTTCACACCAAAATCAATCAATCAATCAATCAATCAATCAATCAATCAATTTTTTTTATATAGCGCCAAATCACAACAAACAGTTGCCCCAAGGCGCTTTATATTGTAAGGCAAGGCCATACAATAATTATGTAAAACCCCAACGGTCAAAACGACCCCCTGTGAGCAAGCACTTGGCTACAGTGGGAAGGAAAAACTCCCCCTTAACAGGAAGAAACCTCCAGCAGAACCAGGCCCAGGGAGGGGCAGTCCTCTGCTGGGACTGGTTGGGGCTGAGGGAGAGAACCAGGAAAAAGACATGCTGTGGAGGGGAGCAGAGATCGATCACTAATGATTAAATGCAGAGTGGTGCATACAGAGCAAAAAGAGAAAGAAACAGTGCATCATGGGAACCCCCCAGCAGTCTACGTCTATAGCAGCATAACTAAGGGATGGTTCAGGGTCACCTGATCCAGCCCTAACTATAAGCTTTAGCAAAAAGGAAAGTTTTAAGCCTAATCTTAAAAGTAGAGAGGGTGTCTGTCTCCCTGATCTGAATTGGGAGCTGGTTCCACAGGAGAGGAGCCTGAAAGCTGAAGGCTCTGCCTCCCATTCTACTCTTACAAACCCTAGGAACTACAAGTAAGCCTGCAGTTTAAGAGCGAAGCGCTCTATTGGGGTGATATGGTACTACGAGGTCCCTAAGATAAGATGGGACCTGATTATTCAAAACCTTATAAGTAAGAAGAAGAATTTTAAATTCTATTCTAGAATTAACAGGAAAACAATGAAGAGAGGCCAATATGGGTGAGATATGCTCTCTCCTTCTAGTCCCCGTCAGTACTCTAGCTGCAGCATTTTGAATTAACTGAAGGCTTTTTAGGGAACTTTTAGGACAACCTGATAATAATGAATTACAATAGTCCAGCCTAGAGGAAATAAATGCATGAATTAGTTTTTCAGCATCACTCTGAGACAAGATCTTTCTGATTTTAGAGATATTGCGTAAATGCAAAAAGCAGTCCTACATATTTGTTTAATATGCGCTTTGAATGACATATCCTGATCAAAAATGACTCCAAGATTTCTCACAGTATTACTAGAGGTCAGGGTAATGCCATCCAGAGTAAGGATCTGGTTAGACACCATGTTTCTAAGATTTGTGGGGCCAAGTACAATAACTTCAGTTTTATCTGAGTTTAAAAGCAGGAAATTAGAGGTCATCCATGTCTTTATGTCTGTAAGACAATCCTGCAGTTTAGCTAATTGGTGTGTGTCCTCTGGCTTCATGGATAGATAAAGCTGGGTATCATCTGCGTAACAATGAAAATTTAAGCAATACCGTCTAATAATACTGCCTAAGGGAAGCATGTATAAAGTGAATAAAGTTGGTCCTAGCACAGAACCTTGAGGAACTCCATAATTAACTTTAGTCTGTGAAGAAGATTCCCCATTTACATGAACAAATTGTAATCTATTAGACAAATATGATTCAAACCACCGCAGCGCAGTGCCTTTAATACCTATGGCATGCTCTAATCTCTGTAATAAAATTTTATGGTCAACAGTATCAAAAGCAGCACTGAGGTCTAACAGAACAAACACAGAGATGAGTCCACTGTCCGAGGCCATAAGAAGATCATTTGTAACCTTCACTAATGCTGTTTCTGTACTATGATGAATTCTAAAACCTGACTGAAACTCTTCAAATAGACCATTCCTCTGCAGATGATCAGTTAGCTGTTTTACAACTACCCTTTCAAGAATTTTTGAGAGAAAAGGAAGGTTGGAGATTGGCCTATAATTAGCTAAGATAGCTGGGTCAAGTGATGGCTTTTTAAGTAATGGTTTAATTACTGCCACCTTAAAAGCCTGTGGTACATAGCCAACTAACAAAGATAGATTGATCATATTTAAGATCAAAGCATTAAATAATGGTAGGGCTTCCTTGAGCAGCCTGGTAGGAATGGGGTCTAATAAACATGTTGATGGTTTGGATGAAGTAACTAATGAAACTAACTCAGACAGAACAATCGGAGAGAAAGAGTCTAACCAAATACCGGCATCACTGAAAGCAGCCAAAGATAACGATACGTCTTTGGGATGGTTATGAGTAATTTTTTCTCTAATAGTTAAAATTTTGTTAGCAAAGAAAGTCATGAAGTCATTACTAGTTAAAGTTAATGGAATACTCAGCTCAATAGAGCTCTGACTCTTTGTCAGCCTGGCTACAGTGCTGAAAAGAAACCTGGGGTTGTTCTTATTTTCTTCAATTAGTGATGAGTAGAAAGATGTCCTAGCTTTACGGAGGGCTTTTTTATAGAGCAACAGACTCTTTTTCCAGGCTAAGTGAAGATCTTCTAAATTAGTGAGATGCCATTTCCTCTCCAACTTACGGGTTATCTGCTTTAAGCTACGAGTTTACGAGTTATACCACGGAGTCAGGCACTTCTGATTTAAAGCTCTCTTTTTTAGAGGAGCTACAGCATCCAAAGTTGTCTTCAATGAGGATGTAAAACTATTGACGAGATACTCTATCTCACTTACAGAGTTTAGGTAGCTACTCTGCACTGTGTTGGTATATGGCATTAGAGAACATCAAGAAGGAATCATATCCTTAAACCTAGTTACAGCGCTTTCTGAAAGACTTCTAGTGTAATGAAACTTATTCCCCACTGCTGGGTAGTCCATCAGAGTAAATGTAAATGTTATTAAGAAATGATCAGACAGAAGGGAGTTTTCAGGGAATACTGTTAAGTCTTCTATTTCCATACCATAAGTCAGAACAAGATCTAAGATATGATTAAAGTGGTGGGTGGACTCATTTACTTTTTGAGCAAAGCCAATAGAGTCTAATAATAGATTAAATGCAGTGTTGAGGCTGTCATTCTCAGCATCTGTGTGGATGTTAAAATCGCCCACTATAATTATCTTATCTGAGCTAAGCACTAAGTCAGACAAAAGGTCTGAAAATTCACAGAGAAACTCACAGTAACGACCAGGTGGACTATAGATAATAACAAATAAAACTGGTTTTTGGGACTTCCAATTTGGATGGACAAGACTAAGAGTCAAGCTTTCAAATGAATTAAAGCTCTGTCTGGGTTTTTGATTAATTAATAAGCTGGAATGTAAGATTGCTGCTAATCCTCCGTCCCGGCCCGTGCTACGAGCATTCTGACAGTTAGTGTGACTCGGGGGTGTTGACTCATTTAAACTAACATATTCATCCTGCTGTAACCAGGTTTCTGTAAGGCAGAATAAATCAATATGTTGATCAATTATTATATCATTTACCAACAGGGACTTAGAAGAGAGAGACCTAATGTTTAATAGACCACATTTAACTGTTTTAGTCTGTGGTGCAGTTGAAGGTGCTATATTATTTTTTCTTTTTGAATTTTTATGCTTAAATAGATTTTTGCTGGTTATTGGTAGTCTGGGAGCAGGCACCGTCTCTACGGGATGGGGTAATGAGGGGATGGCAGGGGGAGAGAAGCTGCAGAGAGGTGTGTAAGACTACAACTCTGCTTCCTGGTCCCAACCCTGGATAGTCACGGTTTGGAGGATTTAAGAAAATTGGCCAGATTTCTAGAAATGAGAGCTGCTCCATCCAAAGTGGGATGGATGCCGTCTCTCCTAACAAGACCAGGTTTTCCCCAGAAGCTTTGCCAATTATCTATGAAGCCCACCTCATTTTTTGGACACCACTCAGACAGCCAGCAATTCAAGGAGAACATGCGGCTAAACATGTCACTCCCGGTCTGATTGGGGAGGGGCCCAGAGAAAAATGTTTACAGGTACCAAAATGAACAAAACAGAACTATTAATGTCACTGTATAACATTTGAATTATTTCACAAAAAGAAGCCCCAAACCCAAAGTGATGTAAGGTATCCCAAATAAGCCAATGTTCCACACGGTCAAAAGCCTTGCAAAAGTCCAAGAAAAAAATGAAACCCTCGTCAATTTTGTCACGATAATCTAATAAATCTAGTACTAGCCTTATATTATTATGGATAGAGCGACTTCTGAGAAAGCTAGATTGAGATTCGCTGATAATCTGTTAGACACCTTTTTTGAGCCTATTAGCAATGACATGAGCAAACAATTTATAGTCTACGTTGAGCAGTGTTACTGGTCTTATGTTGTTCAAATATTTTGTTTGTCCTTACCACTTTTGATGAGACTTTGTTTCATTGTGGTCATCAGGGATTTGTTTTTGATATATTCCTGTATAGCAAAGGAAAAAGGTCTTTTATGTCTTCCCAAAAGTGTTAATAAAAGTCTGAGGAGAGGCCATCCTGGCCAGGAGATTTTCCTTAAGAGAGTTGTTTAACTGCATCATCCGGTTCAAACAATTCAAAGTCAGAGTCACACACATTCTTAAAGTCCAGGGAAATGGATGGAATGTTGTGCTTCATGCTGTTCAGAATAGAAGAGTCACTAATGGAGGTCGAAGGAGTGTAAAGACTTATAAAATTGGTAAACCTCATCAGAAATGACTTTTGGGTCCATGCATCCCACTCCATTGATCATGAGAGTGTTGATCAGATTCCTCTCCTGTCTTCTCCTTTCCATACCCCAGAAATAAGCTGTGTTTCTCTCACCTTCTTCGATTCATTTGGCTCTTGATCTAATGAAAGTTCCTTTAGCTTTCCTAGCGTTCATTTCATCCAGCTTGAATTTAAGATTTATGAAGGCAGCATTGTCTGAGTCAAACATTGGGGTTCTTTTACAATAATTGTCCAAATTTTGTATTAGTTTAAGTTCTTGTTTCCTTAAGACTTTACTTCTTTATTTTCCAAATTGAATGGAGATTTGGCTGACCTTGAATTTAAAAAAATTACCATCTACACCCATCATGCTTCTTGTGTACTTCCTGTTTGTGGTAACGAAAGCATACTTACGGCTTGTGATCATGGCGGAAACTGAGTTGGATGGACTACGAACTCACTCACACACATCTGTCAACATCCTCGCCCTGCTCAGTATAAGCCATCTCACAGTTACGAGTGCGCATGCATGGGAGAGCCTATAGTACTTCAGGGTTAACGGTAAAGTACCCCAAACAATAAGTCTTTTCACAGTCTGGAAATGCGCATGTCTTTTTGCTTAATGATTCCCTTATCGGTCCTTCAGTGCAGCCGTTGTTTTTGAGGGTGTTTGTCGGGAAAATTTACTTTGCAAAAGTAAATTCTGAAATATCAAAATTATCTCTCAATTTACTCAGAGTACAGCTCTTCAAAACTTTGTAACAAAATTGCGTTGATGACTGAATTGCTAGTTTTATGATGCCATGAAAGAAAAAGTTCAGTAATCTGTCTTTCAAAGTTGATCTACCATTCAGAGCTGATATTTTGCTTTCTGAATATGCAAATACAGGTTCACAATTGGTTCGAGCCATGTTATGGTACCCTACTTTGCAATTTTTTTTTTCTCTATGAAGGTATTTGAGCTATATTAAATTTTTTTTGACAAAGTTGGTATATCAATATGCTCTCCAAAAAAAAAAAAAAAAATTATGAGGTGGCTGAGCACTTGCCCACATGGTCAAATCATAAAGAGACTGGAGGCCTATTTTTGACATTCTGTGATCATGTTCGATTTTCAAAAGTAAATAATTCAAAAACCCTTCAAGTTATGACCACAGTGTTTTACACACATAACGAGTACCCCAGATATATGTATTCTGCAATATGAAGCTTATCCATTGAATCCCTTCTTTAGTACAGCTCTTTGTAATTTTGTAATTTTTTGCAAGAGTGAACAAATTGCCATTTTTGTGATGCTACAGAATGAAAAATTAGCTCTGTATCCAATTTTTGAAATCGACTACTGTATCTGGGGTGCCCAAATAGGGTGCATTCCAAATTTGAGCTTTATATCTGCATTTTTAGCTGAGATAATGCTTTTTAAAAATGAAAAAAAAAAAAGCTCAAAATGTGTTCGCAAGTGAAAAATAGGATTGTGGGTACCCTTATTAAAGAAGGTATATCTAAAAACAAAACTACTTGGAATTAAGCAGAAATATTTTGCATGTGTTCATCAGACGTATGTAGATACTTGCAAAAAAAATCATGAGAATCAGTCGGTGACCTGGGAAGCACCTGATTTCACATGGAATGACCCACAGCTTTTCCAGGTAGATAAAAATTCTTACCATGTTTCCTGAGGGCACAAGATTACATTTACGTTTCTTTTATCTTTTTTCACAGTCTTTCTTGCCACCTCTCTGTCTGACGTAGCTCTGTGACACAGACCTACCACGAAATTCTTTTTTAAAAACCTTGATAGCTCTAAAAGTATGTGATGTCCACATGCTATTTTTAGCTTAAAAACAGCATCTTGGAGCAAGCACACGGTGTCGTCTTAGCAACCAACCAGTTCCACTTTAAGACAGCTGTTGTAAACCTGCTGTCCTCATTCCATCTCCCCACAGACTTTGTGATCAGATGATTAAATTGGCCTGTTTTCAGTCATTCCTGGTTTCTCCTCAACGACTCTTCACCTCAGTCAGTGTCTGCACTTGTTCTCTCCCTGACAGTTCACTGATTCATCAATTCACTTGGTCATTAACTCTTTTTGTGTCTTTAAAGGCTTTCTACAAACATGTCCAAAGCCCAACAGCTGAGGGACAGGCTGAAACCACGGCTGACAGCTGCTGATGAAGAAATATTTGAGCTGTTAGAAGGATTGATTGCAGACTATGAAGAAGAAATTCATCGTTTAAAAGAAGAGATCAAAGGATGGAAAGTTCTTGAAGCTGTTTTTAATCCTCGAGTTTGCTTGTACAAAGCAGGTTTGTTCACTAAACATTCTATTACGTTTACCCCATAACAGGTTGTTATGACTGTCAAATAGTTTCCTAATCAGGTGTTCAACCAGTAATTTTGCGAATACTTGTGCAGCTGGATGAGAATGATTTTATGAAAAAATTTAGAAAATCGTAAATATTTCATGATATAAAAGCTCTGATTTGACATTAGAACACATTGAAGGACAAAGTGTTTCCTTTATAAAACAGAGCCTAGGACTCATGATCAGGAAAGCTGGAGATGGTGTTTGAAAAAAATCAGGTTTATAAAAACCATGCATATACACACACCTGCAAACAATGTTCTTTATAAATGGCCCTCTAAAATTGTGCACACCTGATCAGCCACATATTCCACCCTGTAAATGACCACATTCAGCCATACTTTAGGCAGGTGAGAACTGCACATTTTTACGTATTTATGCATTTTAAACTTTCTGCCAAAGTGTTTTGCGATGAGCCGGTCTGTTTTGATGGCACATGTTATATGTATTGCTTAAAAAGGACTACCGTAAATGGGCGAAAATGTCCGTAAAGCTGTCAAAACAAACAAACAACAAAAAAAAAACAAACATGCTTTTTAGTGGCGCCGAACTGCAGCCAAACAAAATGAGTCTAAATCTGCGGAAAGACAACAGGAGATGAAACTGGTGATTTGGATGACTTTGTGTGAGATCCTTGTAGGTTATTTAATGTCCCGCTTAGCAATACATCATGTTATCATTGTATAACTGATATATTCACTTCTGTATGTTTATAGGCAAAGGCTATATGCCCAACCGTTGGTCAAATAAATGTGTCTTACCTTATTCGCCCAACCGTTTGGGCAGATAAGTCATACATTGAACGTTACATGCACAGCCGTTGGGCAGATAAATATAATATCTTATCTTATTCGCCCAACCATGATCATGTATTTGACATGTTTTGTGCATCTAAACTACGTTTTTTACACCACTTTTTAAGGCTCTATTACGGCGTATGTTTGACATTTAACGGCACTGTCTTTAATTACTGCAAAAACACCGCAATGGATGAAAACAGACAAACTTCATAAGCATTTTGAACGGAAGCCTGTTAACGACGAAACAGTTTTTGAACAAAATCCTGCTTGTTGGCTGTAAGATGGTTAGTTTGACACTGTTCCCTGGGTGTGATGAGCCAAACAGAACCACTTTAAATCACAGCTCTTCCACGGGCTGCGGGCTGGCAAGAAAATATCCGCCTTTTTTCCCTCCCGCATTGAAACCTGAAGTGAGCTTACAAGCGCGCTCATTGGTCGGTTGTGGTTGGGCGTATATGCTCGTGAATTTACTTTATTGACTCAGTGGTTTGGCGTATAGCCACTCTCATGTTTATATTAATGTTGCAGAATAAACTCAATCAACCAATCATAAACAATATTTTATTTTTGGATTAAGGGTGTCTGCAGGAGAGCGTGCTTGTGCGCATACATCAGCTTTTTGAAAAGAGCGCAAGTTAGGGCCCCTTCACACACAGTGCGAAGTTTGATCGATTACGGCGAAACAGCGCGAAACAGTTTGAAATTAGCGCACCATGAAACATCTCGCCAACGGGCAGGCGTGCACGATCCCGGTGCGAGAGTTCGTGTATGCGCTAGTGTCTTTCGATCAGGAAGAAATAAAAATAAAAACCAGCTGGCACCTGTGGGACCACATCGCGCCTCTTATGTGGGGGAGAAGTGAAAAAAAAAAAAAAGCACCCCACCAAGAGATTCATAGCTGCACTTGACTGATTGCCAACCTGACACTTTACCAACTGAGCTACCATCACTGTCTTGTAAAAGATGCTGAAAACTCCCTCACATTGGGAAGCATTTGGATGTATTTAAAAATAAAAATGACGCACTAAATCAGTGGTCTCCTACCTATTCCAGAAAAGGCTGAGAGAGTGCAGATTTTCCTTGTAGCCACTGACTTCAGCAGGTGATTTCACTGATTAACATCCCTTTGAGCAGGTGGGATGAGTTCATCGGTGAAATCACCTGCTGGAGTCAGTGGCTGCAAAGAAATCCTGCACCCTCTCAGGCATTTCTGGAATCATTTGGACGCCACTGCACAATATACAAACATCACATTGTATTAAATACCTCTTATCAAGCGGGCAATACAAGTATGATCCATCTGTTCCTCTGTAGATGACCCATGGTCACTGATATACTGTCATGAAATGACATGAAAGAGAAGCAGTTTGCTTGTCTCATTCATGTCCACATCTGCTGGTGAGTCTCCAGCCGGCCGGAGGTGCGTGTCATGCCGACACGCGTGTCTTGTGGATGGCGCACCGCAGGACACCGCGTCATGTGGAACAGAGCTCAAGTGGGTGACGTGACAGTGAGATCGCCTGCTGTGTGTTATGATCTGACGATCCGTTTCAACCTGGGGGCAGCCTGTCCGTGTGTGCAGGAGCTGCAGCCTGTCACCACAGTGATATATGTTTTTATTTTGTCCACTTGATGACAGCAAACACATGCACATCACAGTGGTCAGTTGTTAGTACATGTCTGTCCAAACAGAGTACTGCCCAGCTGGGATGTCCAGAATGACAGCTCTCCGCAGCCGCTTCTGTCATAGCCTCCTGTCAGTTTTTAGCGCACACACAACACTCGTGGGGCATTTAGGCAAATTTCACTGCCAAAACGACAGTGGTTGTTTGCAGACTGTTGTCGTGCCAAGAGTGCGACTGGCCACATATTTTCTAAGTGCCATGCGAGCAGTGTTAGATGTTCGTGCATATCAGTTGGAATTTTGCTGACACCTGCCGTGAAGGGGTTCGATGGGCTCGCACAGCACACACTCTGTCTTTCAGTCACTGGTGTGCGCAAATAGTCGTAGCAACAGGTGTACGAGGCGTTAGAGGCAGCTACGACATTACACAGTTTGCATACGATTCCTGTTTCGTGCGCACTGAATGTGCAGTCTCACCAAATTTGCTCCATGTGTGGAGGGTCGCTTACCTTTGACCATGTGTGTGTTAAGGTGCGTTTACACATAGGCAAGATGCATTACGATTGTCATATTTGCGTCATTCTTGGCACATTCCTGACATTCTTAATGTGACTTAATGCATCTGAATAGGTTTCTTAATAGCACGTGTTGGTGCGTGATATTCATGATTTTCGTGGAGCATGTTTTTGGCTGTCAAAAAATCTTCCACAAATGTCACGCACCACCTTCATTTCACCTCATGTCGTGGAGGTTGCAACTGAGGGTGTTGAACCATCTTGATTAGTAATGATCCTTAATAGAGCATGACAGCGTTCTTTTCTGACGTGTGCACAATTAAACCTTGCTGCGCTACATTCAGTTTCATTGCTGCAATATGCTGAAGGAGGACAGTGACACCAAAAGTCTTGTTCCAATGCTCCTCAGCGTGTTCCTGCAGGTGTTCCACCTGCTGCATGTGCATGATGTTTGGGAAAATGAGTGAGACGCGAGCCGCATGAAGCCACACATCTGGCTCTCGCCATCTCCTCCTCCTCTCTGCACCACTCCATGGCACAGAGCCCAACGAAGCATGCAGTAACAAAGTTCTGCTGTGGCTGTTGAGGAAAATTGGAGCGGTCTGAATTGTTCAGCAGCTGACAGTGGGATGTATATGGGTGTGTGTGTGGAGACAATTCGCCTCATTCACAACGTGACAGAACTTAACAATGCGCTGTTACACGCGATGGCGTGCAACAACGAGGAACATTCTTGACCGTGCGTAATGGTTCCTGATAATTCTCCAGCAACATGTGCCATTTATTGTAACGTGTGGTAACAGGTTACAGTAGTTCCTGAGACCTGATGCCTCTGCCCCGAATCATCACATTTGTGATCAGCTGCCAAGAATGTATACTACTTGACATTTGTGACGGGCTGTCGTTATGTGTAAACGCAGCATTAGGCGTGCACACTGACATCTGCGAGATGTCTTGTAAATCACTCCAGAGGTGTTATCAGGGTACAAAAACATATTTCTAGTGAGCTTTTACATAATATATGATAAACATGTTGGATTTACAGAGAAACGCAGCAGATTGGGAGCGAGCTCTGCCATGTGTAATGCGCCTTCATACTGACATCCATGAGATGTCTTGTAAATCGCTCCAGAGTTATCAGGTTACAAAAATAGCATTTTCAGTTTTAGAAGTGTTAGTGTGAGAAACATGTTATATTTACACAGAAACACAGTGATTTCAATTAGCAGCCAGATAGAGACAAGCCAGTGACATCACTTGCCTCTCTTCTCTGATTGGCTGCCAATCCCCACCAAAAAAACAAACAAAAACAAAAGAAAAAACATTTGCATGGTTCATAGAACTTATAATAGGAAACAGAATGTGATATTTTGACCTCTTCACCCTCTGGAGTCGAATGATGTGCCCTCGCGTCAAGTCACATGATCTAATTTAGCAGACATAGCAAAAAATCTGCTCCACTCTGAGTGTCTGTTTGAATGCATGTTGAAAGTGGAGACTTCAACCTCCACACCACTTTTTAAATTTTGTTATTAGGCCAAGTATAACTTGAATTATGATTAATAATTTATGCAAGTTTTTTGGGGATGATATTATCATATTCGCTGCGTGTTTTGCGGACGGCCGCAGCAGAAATTACTCGTTTTCTGATTCAGCTGCAGGAGCGAGAGGGATGGAATGAAATACGACTCCCTCAGCTGCAGCAGGAGAGAGGGGCATTACCCTTGGTGGAAAACTCAAGACTCACTGACTACGTTTACATGCCGTTAATATTCGGGTTAAGAACAATATTCCAGTTTCTGGATTCAAAGGATTCAAAAGGAGTTTATTGTCATATGCACATAGGAACATGTTCCCTGCACAATGAAATGTGTTTACTGCATTTTACCCATCCTAATTGCCAGTTAGGAGCAGAGGTCGCCTTTTTGGCGCCCGGGGACCAGCTCCAGATGTACATCCCTGCCCTAATCATTCGGAATAACCCGTTTACATGCTTAAGCAGACAGTTACTCGTGTATACATGGTCATTGGTATCATTTGGAATATCCCCATCTAAATAGCGACGCACGTCTTCCACCGGTGCTTGATTTGGTCTGGTGTTCGTGCAAATCCTGCTTCGTGTAAAACCCCTCACTACACACTTTATACACTTTTCTCAAACAGGCATTAACATTTTCTCACTTTTCTCTCCTGTGTAAACACTCTCTTTTTCTTCTGGATGAGAAGATTATAAATAGACACACGCAGAACACAATGCGCATGCTGTCCCTTCGCTCACTGCCTCCGGGGGTACGGATGCGGGACCTGCAAAGAAGCCAAGTCATGGCCATGGAGCTCTGCGGCTGCGGTATACCGAGACCCTGCGGCGCTGTGGATTTTTTCCCGCAAGAAATCTATCCTTGTGGGTTGCCTCTGCATCAAAACAGCGAGCGTAGTCTCTGGACCTGTTGCCACAGTTGGCACAGCTCCACACAGCAGAGAGGGGCGGTGTGAGTGTCCCACTGCGGCGTTTACCGAGCCCACAGACTCAGTAAGCGCATCGGAGGCAGAGCAACCATGGTGATGCCGACTGGTGCCGCGACCGGCCCGCCTGATAAGGACGCAGAACACAATGCACTGTTTATCTCTGCTTCTGTGGTGTCCGGTGGGCTGCGCGCACCGCATACAAGAAGTTGCCTTACTCAAAAGACCAAGATTCCTTGCAGATAGGACATGTGCAGAACACAAAATAATGTTCCTTTCTATGGGGATATCCCAATGCATGTTTATATGACCTGATATTCGGGTTAGAAAAGGAGTAACCCAGGGGTTTTATTCGGGTTTTTGCGTCTGTTTACATGGCCGTGCGCAACCGGGTTATTGCTAATATTCCGGTTATGAAAGGGTTATTGCATGTAAACGTAGTCACTGTTTTAGTGCAGTATATCAGAATGAAAGAAAAACTGTAAAGTCACACAGGTGGGGTTGTGCTGAAAAAAAAAAAATAAAATTACACCAGACAAGGCAAGGTAAACAGTTTTTGAGGTAAATTTTATATATATATATATATATATATATATATATATATATATACACACACACACACACAAACATTCTAGTTGACTTTTGATGTTCCTTGTGGTCAGAAGTGGAGTGCATCTTGGAATCCAGCTGTGAAGTCCTTGTTTATTCAGTGTGTAGCCTGGGTCCCACCGAATAATGAAGGCTGAATAATGAGCCATGCAGCATGTTTTCTTTGCTACAAGAGGGTTTCTTCAACTATCGTGGGAGTTTCGTGGCTCTTACAGACATTATCTTCAGTTAATGAGGCTCCTCTCTGAGTGTGGCGCTAATTTCAAGTTCAAAATTTAGCAACAACTGCATGGCACAGTTTGTGTACGACTTACTGCAATGACTTAGAGGCATTTGTGTGGTGCTTACGAATCTGCTAAAAGCCCATTATCTGTGCGCCTGGCAGCTACACAGGACCTGAGAGGCTATTTTTGGAGTGGCTGCCCTCTTGCACACACAATTCCACCTGCTCTGTGAGCTGGACGTTGTGTATAAAATAATTATTTTGTAGCAGATTAATCATTTTCTGCCAAACCTTGGATGCTGAAAACACCTCTAATCGCTTCTGGAATCACAGAGGATTGTTTCATCTGGATGCTTTTTTTTTCCTCTTTCCTGCGCAGTGTGGAATGTATTTTGAACAGCTTAAGGTAACTATTTTTAATGTTTTTATAGCTTGATAAAACAGTTCCTAGCTGTAAAAGTATGTCTCTAGTTGATTTAATGTCTTGTTAATGGATCACATGAGCTCCACTATGTGTGCGCACTGACGCAGTGACTCATCATGCTCCAAAGGAGCATTTAGGTAGAATGCCAGCTCACGAAAGAGTAATTTTTCAGTCAATATTGGACAAACACAAAGTTAAAATTTGGATGACTGCGTGAAAGTGGATGTGTTTAAAGCCGCGGAAAAAATGACTCCAGT
Source organism: Thalassophryne amazonica (assembly GCF_902500255.1). Taxonomy (NCBI): domain Eukaryota; kingdom Metazoa; phylum Chordata; class Actinopteri; order Batrachoidiformes; family Batrachoididae; genus Thalassophryne; species Thalassophryne amazonica. The sequence goes on from NC_047105.1 coordinate 130,570,099, forward strand.
GAAGCTGTTAAGAGCAGAGCTGTGCAGCCACACAAAAAGAGAGCGCACAAAAGACCAATTTTTAAGACATAACACAAAGTTATATGTTGTATCACAGTGACTTGTGAGCTTGATTTGATTTGATTTGTTGATTTAGCACAAAATAAAACACAAAATAATTTATACATAAAACAACCAAAGAGAGATGGAGAGAGGAAAAAAAAATACAATATAAATAAAATGCAAGGGAGTGGTGGAAGCCAAAAGGCTTATAAAGAGTCCACTCCCAAACAAAGCAAACATAACAGAATACAAAAGAATTACACAATTTTTTCCAGATTAAAACAAATCATTGTAAGTACTCCTGCAGGATCTTCGCGTTTAGAGAACTTTTATACATATATAAAGTGATAGATGGATTCACAAGATGTACATTATCATTCCAAGATTTAACACCATGATATCTGATCTGATGCTGATAATGAGTCGCTCTGTGCAAAGGTAAATGCAAATATGGAGCCTGCCTGGTCGGATAATTATGAATTTGATGGTTATGCACAAAATAATATTTATTGAAGGAAGGCCACTTAATATCATACAGAGCTCTGAAAACAAACGTACAAGTCAAGAAAATATTTATATGGAAAATATTTAAGAGCTGCAATGTATATTAAAAAAAAAAAAAAAAAAAAAAAAAGGTGTACTTGGAGCACAACGTTTCGAACGAGTAGCAATTCGAACAGATTTTTTGTAGAAAAAATATTTTGTTTATATAGGTTGCAAAGGTTCTTCCCCACACAATATCACAATAACTTAAATGTGGATAAATGAAACTATAATATAATGTTAAGAGACATTTGTGATGTATTCAATATCTTATTTTGCTTATGATTCCTATTGACGGGTATTTTTTTACAAACATGATCAATATGTTCTCTCCAAGACAGTTTCTCATCTATCCACACACCCAAAAAACATATAGATGAGACCCTTGATATTATTTCATTATCAATGCAAATTTTCATTACACCATGATTACATTTTTTTATTGCCAGCAAATTACATAAAATTTGACTTTTTATATTTAACGATAATCTGTTGGCTTTGAACCAGGTTGAATAATTAAAAAGATCATCATTTAAAGTACTAACCAAACTATCAATATCTTTGCTGGAAATAAAGAGTAGCATCATCAGCGAACAACAAAGGGAAGTAGTGGTAGAAACAGATGCAAAATCATTAATATATATTATGAACAATAACGGTCCCAGAATTGAATCTTGAGGTACTCCACACTTGATACAATTGATATCCGAGTCCAGGTTTAGAGAAACATACCGTTTTCTTTCAGATTAATAATTACTAAGCCACGTGTGTGTACAGTTGCCTTAAATCCATATTTGTTTAACTTTGAAAGCAAAATTACATGATTTACCGTATCAAATGCTTTTGAAAGATCTAAAAACACACCAATACCAAACTCATTATTTTCCAAAGCTAAATGAATTCTATCCAATAATTCGATCAAAGCCATATAAGTTGAATGATTTTTTCCGAAAACCATATTGATAATTATATAAAATTGAGTTCTTAAGCAAATAATTATTTAATCTCTTATAAACAAGTTTCTCCAAGATATTTGAAAAACATGGCAAGAATGAGATAGGGCTATAATTTGAAAAGATGCAGAATCACCTTTTTAAACAGAGGTATGATTTTAGCGATCTTTAAATCAGAAAGTACTATGCCCGTTTTCAAATTCAAAGAAAAAATATGTGTAAGTGGTTCAGAAATTTCACATATAACAGATTCAACAACAGATGTACTTATTCCATCATGGCCAGCTGCAGATGGACACAGACCAGCAATGATTTCACAAACCTCATTGGAATTTGTGGGTTCAAATTCATCCATAAAAGGAAATGAACCTTTAATGTAATCAACAGGATTTATATTTGTGGAGTCAATTTTCTTTGCAAGAGAAGCACCAACATTTGAAAAGAAATTATTAAACTTGCAAGCGATATCAAAAGGATCAGAAAAACTTCTAGATCCATCTGAAAAAGTTGACGAATATTTTGATAAACATGTTTTCTTTTTAAGTAATTCATTGATTATTTTCCAGGTGCCTTTAATATTGTTTGATTTTTGAAAATTGTCACTGAAGTATTTCTTCTTTGCAGCCCTAACAAGAGTAGTGTATTTGTTTTTATAGATTTTATAAGTTGATAAATTTAAAGGTGAAGGAGATGATAAATATTTTTTATTCAACTTATTTTTTCTGAATAAGGATTTTTGTAGTCCCTTAGAAAACCATGGGTTTTGCTTTCTGGACGTATCACCAGATAATTTAATGATTGGAAATTATTTTTTGTAAGCTTCATTAAACATGTACATGAAGACCTGATAGGCTAAATTGGGATCGGTTTCCATACATATATTTTTCAAAGGATATGTTCTCAATTAGTCTCTTAAATTTCATTTTATTAGTAGTATTGACATTTCTATAATAAGTAGTAGACTTCTTTTTTGGCATATAACAATTTTCTAATTCCACAATTTGAAATATTGGAAAATGATCTGAAATATCCGTAAACAATATTCCAGATTTCATTGCGTAATTTAAGTTATTAAATAAAATATTATCTATTAATGTAGCAGAATATTCTGTACCTCTTGTTGGTTTGGTAATTGAGGGGAAAAAGTAATTTGCATGAAGATTATTTAAGAAATCATTTGTTGCACAATGAGTTTCCCTGTTGAACAAATTTATATTAAAGTCACCAAGAATTTGACAGATTTTATCCTCTCTGTTAATGAATTCCAGAATATTTGAAAAACACTGGTTGAAATTTACAACATCTGTATTTGGTGGTCTATAAATACAACTAATGATAAGTTTTTTGTTCTATCAGACAATATTTCTATGAAAATTGATTCTAAATCAGATTCACTTGAGTTCATAAGATCAGATCGCACCTTGAAATCCAGATTTTTATGTACAAATACTGAAACTCCTCCTCCAGACCTTTGTTGTCTAACAAAGTGAGTAGAGTTATAAAGTGGCAATTCATACAAGCCAGTGTCTTTGCACTGCTCAGTCAGCCATGTTTCTATAAGGGCAGTTACAGAAAATTCATGATTCAAAGAGGATATAAAATGTGTCAAATTCTCATAATTTTTAGGAAGACTACGAATATTTAAATGTAAGACTGAAAATGTTTTATAAGAATTAGGATAAGATTGTAGAACATGTCTGAATTTGAGTTCGTCATAATAATCACATGAATTAGTTATTTGCATTAGAAAAATAATTCATATCTGGATCAGATTGTAATCTATGAGTAACATCATCTCGATCTAGTTCAAATGGATTGAATAACAAAGTCTCATTAACAGCAAAACTATCATAATTATCAAGATGTCTTTCAAACTCCATCATTAAGTGAAGAGAATGGGAACATTAAGCAACAACTTTCACAGAACCACGTACAATCTATCTTCTTAATTCTGTCAGAAAAAAAGTGCACATTTAGGATGAAATATATTTTTTTAGCTGCGGAAGAAATAAAGAAATACATATATATATATATATATATATATATATATATTTTTTTTTTTTTTTTTTTTTTGAAAGTGATCCACAGGTGTATATAATTAAAGTGGCCACCTCATTGTGTATGCAGAATGGCACAGGGCGCAAAAGAGCAATTTTGCAGAAAGAAGCGGACAAACACAAAGTTTAAAGTGGGGTCATGTGTTGTGTGGGCTGCCCGAAGAGGAGGTACTGCTGGCCCAACGCCAGAGGGCGCCCTGCCTGAAGGCGGGCTTCAGGCACCAGAGGGCACAGTCCCCGCCAGGAGCACCAGGAACTTTGACAGCTGTCACTCATCTACTCATCATGCCTCACCCATAAAAGCCTGGAGAAGACACCACACCTCTGCCGAGAAATCGTCTAAACCGTTCAGGTAGACACTCAGCCATATTATTCAGCAAAGTTAAGTTGTGACGTCTTTCACATCTGTGCTGGTAGCGATTGCATCTTCTGAGTTTGCAGCTTCTCCACTGACAGCCAAGTTGGAGGGAGTGGTAAGAGTTGGTGTTCTCCAGTCTTCACTCTAACACTTGTGTAGTGGAGTCTTCACGGATAACCGGAGGAAGTAGTAAGATAAGGAGGTAGTGTTTTCTCTCTCCACCAGGAATAATCAGCTGACTGTTTTACTGGGTGTGTGCACTCACACCCACTCTTGACTGTTTCTGTTTCCTGCCAGCAGTACCTGATCTGACAGCTGGAGACGGTGGCCACCTGGGGACTCAGGACTTGGCGACCAGATCCATTGGCGGTGGAAATCGTGTGGGTCCCGACTCTTCTCTGGACGGGCGTCTCCTATCCTCGAGTCTGCCCACACGACACCAACTTTATAATTGACCGTAGTATTGAATTGTATCTGTATCCGTTGTGCACATTTCACAACATTAAAATTGTTACTTCGTATTTCCATTGACCGTTCATTTACGCCCCCTGTTTGGGGTCCGTGTCATCACACTTTTCACAACAGTCATGACTCTTTAAAGCCAGAGAAAAATTAAAGCCAGCAAGCCACGGATAGAAAGGAAGCCAGTGAGAAGGAGTACAGAGGCGGCTGTCCAGAAATGGAGAACAGCAGCGTGCGCGCAAAAGAGTGATTTTGCAGCAATAAATGAATGAACACAAAGTTTAAAGTGGGATCACGGTGTGAAAATGACTGTGTTTAAAGTCAGGGGAAAAAATAAAGCCAGCGAGGAGCACAGAAGTGGCTGTCCAGGAGCCCTTGGTTCGGTTCTAGCTGGTCTGGTGCATTACCGGTGCTGCTGTGAATCTGTGAATTGAAAACCCACATTTTAAAGGGACCAGGTGTGGGAGGACTGAGGTTTGGACCAAACCCATCATGCCTGAACATGCGCCAACATTGTGTTATCATGGCGCTATCACGGTGCTACGTGGCTTAGTGTGGCTGATGCGAGCCATTCGAGGCTCTAATGACCGGTCGGTCGTGGCTCACTAGAGGCTGCTACGTGGCACATGCGGGGTACAGAGAGGCACATAGAGGCACCTTCATAACAGATAAGGGATAGATGAAAACATGGGTCATTCTTCGAATAATCGCTGACACACCCATGCGTGGCTCATTATTCATGGCTTATTATTCGGTGGGACCCAGGCTTATGTCTTATAGTTGCCACTGAATCACTTGTACCAGCCTTCATCAGATCATCCTGTAGGTGTCCTGCAGTCACACTGGGGCTTCTCTTAGTTGTCCTGACTAAGTTGCTAAGAGTCCTTGATGAAATTATGTGCTTTCTTCCACAACCAGGCAGGTTTGCCGCTGTTCCATAAGTTTTAAATTCCTTATAATGCTCCCACTGATGTCTCTTGAAATATATATATATATATATTTTTTTTGGAAGTCTTCTTCAGCCCAAGGCCCTTCAGGTGTGATGAAATAATCTCCTCAGTCAGATTTTGTGGACGCTCCTTTGTCTTTTCTATGATTGAAACTCACCTTGAGAACCTTCATGGGTGGGGTTTATATTTGCATCACAGCTGAAGCAAATGAAGGATCATTGAAGAGTTCCCAAAGACTTAATTATGTTTTAGCTCCACTTTTGGCTATAAAAACTGCCAAACAGCTTTAAAAAGAACAAAATTATATTGGTGTTGAATAATTGTGACATGGCTATCTTAACAAAACATACTGCTACACACAAATACTACATCATGGATTTTTTTTTTTGTGTGTGTGTGTGTGTGTGTTTGGTGTTATACTTTGCAGTGTTTTTTAGTGGTGAACTCATAAAAGTCATCCAAAGCAGAATCTTGTTCTTTGAAAAAACGTTTGATAACTGCAACTGTACCACCTTGTTCTGGACTTCCATGTGTGGAGAAAAAAAAAATATATATATGCAGCACGAGGATGCTGACGTACAAGTGTGAGTGAGTGTCGTAGTTCATCCGACTCAGTTTTCATCATGACCGCAAACTGCAAGTACACTTTCATCACCACAAACAGGAAGTTAAAACAAAATACACAGGAAGTACACAAGAAGCATAATGGGAGGAATTTTTCCTGCTAACGCAGTGAAACAGCATTATGTCGTTACGCTGGACACCAGCAAAAGGCTGGCATAGGAATACACTAAGCGAGCTGCATTACCGCTGTAACTGTATAACTTCGATCAACAAAGTTGTTTGGAAAAGAATCAGCCCGAATCTGACTTTCTTCTTCACATTTAATAGCGGTTGACAACCAGCTTTTACAGAGCATTACTGCCACCAGCTGGACTGGAGCATATGTCAGGAGGCTAACGTCCACAAAATAAAATAAGAGGGAAAAAATAGGTGGTAGACTTATACCCTGTGCAGTATTCTTCAGAAAGTCATAAATGTAATTGAAGCAGATGGAATTTGACTATCTAATGGATCAGCTTCTTAAAGAGCTCAGTGGTAATTAGTCATTTGTAATCAAAATTGTGAATTGGGCATAAATAATATATATTGTTGTGACATTGATTACAAATCTTGAAGAAAGAATTATATATATATATATATAAAATAAAGTATGAACTGTTACTAATTAGTTGCTGTAATGAATATTTCTACATTGTACATAGCATAGGTATCTACTTTCATTGAATTAAAATGTTTTCTGATAGTCATTAAATATCTCTCAGTATATTTATTATTCAATTTAATACATGTTATCGTGTCACATAAGTCAGGAAAATAAATATCTGTTGTGTAAACATCACTTTTTTTTATGAAATCATCAGCCCCTGAAAAAATGATTTAAATAATATTGCCAATTGAATCTTCAAATTTTTACAGTATTTCAGTTGAACAACTTCAGTAATTTTCCATAGAGAAAAATGCTGCTCAGTCAAAGGCTTTGCCTTCATTATATTATATTTTTGTGAACACAATCATAAATTTTCTTTTGCACATCCCCTCAGTCTCCACAATTTAGGAAACCAGGGTCTACAGCAGGGGTGGCCAAGTTTGGTCCTCAAGAGCCACCTTCCTGACACTCTTAGTTGTCTCCCTGCTCCAACACACCTGAATCCAATGAAAGGCTCATTAAAAGTCTGCTAACAACTCTTTCATTGGATTCAGGTGTATTGGAGTAGGGAGACAACTAAGAGTGTCAGGAAGGTGGCTCTCGAGGACTGAACTTGGCCACCCCTGGTCTACAGTTTAAAGCCACAGATGTCAGAGCAGAGGATCCTCATTTCCCTGTCAGATTTGAAACTCACAAAGGATGTTAAACACCAAATTGCTCCACTTCATGTGTGAAGATTTGCATGAGACATCACTGTTAAGCTCTTTGAGCACATTTATCAGATGGTAAAAAGTGCTGTTGAAGTGAAGTCCATTAACATTGTGTTTAAAATCAGCAACATTATAAAATATTAATTACAATAGTTAGCTTATGTATTTTTTAATGAGTTGTAATGTCACTGTAAATGTGTTCATGTCATATTTCATTAATTTTGACATTATGTTGGAGTCCAGCTAAAGTATGTGTGAAATGTAAAACAAATCCTGATGTCCATTTCTACTTTATCATTTCCATTGCCATCCAACTTAATGTCATCAGGTCAAACTCGCCACTCTGCTTCTTAATTTTAATTAGTGTTGTTCTGACATTTATTGTTAAATTGTTTCTTTGCAGACATGCAGCCATTAGTGGTGATTAAAGAGGAACCTCTCCCTGAACACCAGGAATGGAATCTGAGTGTTTACCAGAAGGACATTAAAGAAGAAGACAAGCTGTGGATAAGTCAGCAAGGACATCAGCTTCAGCAGCTGGAGGAGGCAGATCTCACCAAGTTTGGTTTCACTGCCGTCCCTGTGAAGAGTGAAAATGATGATGAAAAGCCAGAGTCATCACAGCTTCATCAAAGCCAAAGTGATGAAAGCACAGAGGCTGAGCCTGTAGCCAGCAGCTCATCTGTACACAGAACACTGACAGCAGAAGCTGATGGAGAGGACGATGGAGGACCACAACCAGCCAACAACTCAGGTCCAAACAGGCATTTACAACCAGATACCATTGGTAAGAGTTCAGGCAGTTCTGGAACAGAGACTGATGACAGTTACAACTGGAAACAGACCAGAGGACTTCGGTCAAGTTTTAGCTGTCAAAAAATGTCTATTATTTGTTCAAGAAATTGCAACATTGCAGAGAGACCATTTAATTGCTCTAAACATGTAAAAGCATCTAGCCACATGAACAGATCAGAGCAGCACAAGGGGAGGCAAGCAAGTGTAGAACCATTTAACTGTTCTGATTGGAGTAAAAGAAACAGATGGGCACTCTGAACCAAAAAAATGATAAATCATTCAGGAGAAAAACAATTTGGCTGTTGTGAATGTGGTCAGAAAGTTGTACCAAAGGGCAACCTGAAAACGCACATAATAATTCATACAAGACACAAACAGTTTGGGTGTTCTGAATGTGGTCGAAGATTTGGACAAAAGGGGCACCTGGACAGACTTGATAATTCACACAGAACAGAAACAGTTTGGCTGTTCTAAATGTGGTCAAAGATTTGGACAAAAGAGCAACCTGCACAGACACGTGACAATTCAGGAGTTCAGACAGTTCTGGAACTGAGACTGATGACAGTGATGACTGGAAACAGACCAGAGAACTTCAGTCAAGTTTTAACTGTCGAAAAAAAAACCCAATATTGTTCATTCAGGAAACACTGATGAAAAACAATTTAAAGGCTCTAAATATGGAAAAGCATCTGGTCACATGAACAACTCAGAGCAACAAAAGGGGAGGCAAGCAAGCGGAAAACCATTTAGCTGTTCTGATCGACAACAAATACTGGAACAGAAGGACACTCGGCTGGATAATCCACCAGATCAGCATAGTTCTGATCCTGGACTCCAGCAACAACAACAGCATCAATGGGCCAGAAGAAACAAGCAAAACTACACCACAGTTAATTGGACCATTGAAGAGAAAAAAAGATCTTTCACTGCTTCACTTACTCAAGGCATGAGAAGTGGGGCAGAAAGAAAAAGGCAGTATTTGAGGAACGCATAAAAGAAGCGGATTTACCTACACAAAAGAAAGAAGCCACCACAACCGCAAAACTGGAATCAATCGCCTCACAGATCGGGAAATATCTGACGGCTGAGGAAATAAAAAAAATAAAGGAAGAAGCCCAAAAGGAAGCGATAAGACTATCAATTGCTGGATAAAGGGAAGCAACTCCAGTTTAAAAGGAGTCAGTGGAAGAGGGAGGAAGAGTGGATACTGTTGCGGGCAAAGGAATATGCCAAAATAAAATACCCCAAAAATCAGACAAAGAGATCCAAAGAATGGCAAAAAATATTCCACCACCACTGCCCAAATAAGAAAGACATCACTTGTAAGAATCTCACAACCCAAAAACATTTCTCGGATAATGAAATAAAAACGATGCAACAGGAGGTTGAGCAAATGATAAGAGACGGCATCTGCCCTCTGACGCAACCCATTACACCACCAAAAAATGATTGCCCTCAAAAAAAAGTACATCCCCGAAAAAACAAACCATCCACTGCCCCCCGAAAAACCAAACCATCCACTGCCCCTCGAAAAAACAAACAACTCACTGCTCCCCGAAAAAATGAACAGTTCACCAGCTCATCTACAAAATAATATACAGGTGCACACAGACCCAGAACAGCAGGAACTAGAAGAGGAATTGGCAAATAAGATTGAAGAAACAAGAAAAATGGACATGAAAGAGCGCCCAAAACTGACTAAACTAAAGGAGAATACAAAATTCAAAAATATCCTTCAAAAAGTTAACATAGGACTGACCAAACTGGTCCCAAAAGGAGCCACATTGACAGAGTTAAACTCTGTAAATTATGGAGCGGCATGGTACATACAAAGTAAATTAGCCCCACAAGATTTGGAGAGAAACGGCACCACAAATAAGAAAAAGAATACCATGCCACGATGGAAAAAGAAATTACAACAAAAAAATCAGCCACCTAAGAGCAGAGATCTCCCAAATGGCCACATTTTCGGGAAACAAGAACCACAAAAAGAATCTTAAAGTACATCGCATTAAAATAAAATACAATGTTGAAGACAAACTGCTAGGTGGAAGGCTGGCTGAACATCAAGCCTTAGTAAAAGCTTTCGCAGCACAAATTAGGAACAAAGACAAGAAAATACAAGCAAAACAGATAAACTATTTGCAAAAAATCCCAGACTAGTGTACAGAAAGCTGGCAAATGACACAATAGAAGTACAACAGCCACCTGAGAGAGAAGAAATTGAAAAATTCTGGAGACCACTCTTTGAAGACCCAAAACAACACCAAGAGGCTGAGTGGATTGAAAAAATAAAACAGAAAAACAAAGACAAACAACAAATGCCAGCAATTGTAATCACTGAAGAGGACATCAGAAAGAAAATGAGTGAATACAGTAACTTCAAGGCACCTGGCATCGACAAAATCCCAAATTTTTGGCTGAAAAGACTGACAGCATTACACCAACATTATGCTGTGACTTTCACAAAAATATTGAATGAAGAAGAGGACACACCAGACTGGCTACCGACAGGGAACACAAGCCTAATTCCAAAGACCAAGGAAACACAGCTTCCCAACAAGTACAGACCCATCTGCTGCCTAACAACAATGTACAAATGGCTGACAGGAATCATAGCTGATGCTATTTATGAACAGAAAGGATGTTCCAAAAGAAGATTAGGAGCTAAAGACCAGTTACTGACAGACAAAGTTATCCTGGAGGACTGCAAAACAAGGCAGAGGAATCTCAGCATGGCTTGGATTGACTACAAAAAGGCATTTGACAGTGTACCACACTCCTGGATCATGAGGTGCTTAGAACTCTACAACATCAATGAGGAAATAAGATCTTTCCTGAGAGCACAAATGAACAAGTGGAACACCACTATCACCCTCAGTCACACAGAGGGACAAATAACAATCCCAGACGTACGAGTTCAGAGAGGGATACTTCAGGGAGACAGCCTTTCACCTCTCTTATTCTGCTTAATCATGGACCTGCTCAGCAAGATCCTGAAGGAGCAAGACATTGGATATGACTTAAGTAAAGACAAAGGAAAGGAAAACCATAAACTTGTGAACCATCTGTTGTTCATGGACGATTTGAAAATCTATGCCAACACAAAAAACGGACTCACTCAGCTCGTGGAAACTGTCCATAAGTTCTCAGAAGACATTGGCATGGAATTTGGACTGGATAAATGCTCAAAATGCACAATGTCAAAAGGAAAAAAGACAAAAACCGAAAACATACAATTGGATGAAGGGAGCTTCATTGAAGATCTGGCTGCAGACTCCACATACAAATACTTGGGAATTGAACAAAGTAATACAATTGAGCACAAGAAAATGAGAACAAAAACAACAAAAGAATACCTAAACCGCTTAAAGATCTGCAAAACACAGCTGACACCAAAACAAGATCACAGCCATAAACCAGTTTGCAATACCAGTGGTGACCTATGGGTTTGGCATAGTGAACTGGCCACAATGTGAGCTTAATAAGTTGGACACAAAAACCAGGAAAATGCTCACCCTCCACAAAATCACATACAGAAATCAGTGCATGGACAGAATATATCTCCCTCGCAGAGAAGGTGGTATGGGTCTCACTGAAATCAACCAGGCCTACAGAGCATCGGAGTATTGGACAGTACTTAAAGAGCTCTGAAGAAGAAATCGTAAAAACGGTTACACAACACCACGAGGCCATAACTGAACAGACCTCAATCACTAAACTGACAAAAAACTTTGGCGGAGAACTTCTACAAGAGAGAAAAAGCAACAGTCTCATGCCTGCAACAAAACTTGCAAGACAAACCGGAGAACAATACAGCAAAAGAGAAGGAAAACATCGAGTGGAAAGATGGAAACAGCACAAAAGAGCCGGACGTTTCCAAGAAGAACTTGAAAAGGAATACATCGACAAAGTTGGATCAATGCATTGGCTAAAAAATGGAAAACTTGGTTTTGATGGAGAAAGAATTCTGATTGGAGCACAAGATCAGGGACTTCTAACAAATGGCTTCAAAAAAATGGCAGGGATCTCACAGAATTATAAATGCTGATTCTGTCATACAGCTGTTCAGAGTGTAAACCATCTAACTTCAGCATGCCAGATCCTCATGGCAGATGGGCATTATACATCCAGACACAACAAGATCTGTCAATATCTCCACTGGAAGATCTGCAAGGAACTGGAGATGGAAGTCAAAGAACATGTCTGGGAGCACGAGCCAGCACCAGTCTCATCCAAGGGAAAAGTAACGATCTTCTACGACAAAGAGATCCCAGCAGGAAGACACATTGAAGGAGGTGCAATCAAACCTGATATTGTCATCTGGAACAAGCAAGAGAAAACAGCCAAAATCATCAATGTGACAGTCCCCAATGACTACGGCCTGAATCGAGCTGAAAGGGGAAAGATCTCGAAATACCAAGACCTGAAAAATGACCTACGAACAACATGGTCATTGAAAGACATCGATATCATCCCAGTTGTGGTGGGAGCAACAGGCCTGATGTAGAAGAACCTGAAGAAATACCTTGAGGCAATCCCCGGTCACCCAAGTGCACATGGGTGCAGTTGTCTGCGATTAAGGGAACGATCACCATCTTGAGGAGAGCCCTCGGATACAATGCCAGATCTGGTTAGGATAACCATAGAGCCTAGGGTGCAACTTTAGACCCCAGGTTTGGGGCCCATTGCATTCTACTAAAAAGACATCAAAGATAAATGAAAAACCAAAAGACAAAAACTTTGTTGCAGGTATCATCCACCTGCACCAAAGTTTTCTCAGATTGAGATGTCATCTCCTGACCTCCACCACTTATCAGTTATTCTAATTCTCAAAGGATTCTTGATGCCCCAGTCACACTGAGATAAGACATAACATCCCAACATGTGCAACATTTGTTTTGTGTCTGCATCAGCATCTCTCAAAGTAGGGCTGAAACGATTAGTCGAGTAATTTGAATAATTACAAAAAATGTTTGAGGCAAATTCTGTGCCTCGAAGCTTCGTTTAATGTTGTAGTACATATGCCAGGCCTGTGTGTGGCGCTGTAATGTCCCCAGAAAAACAAACAGAAGAAGACTAGAGCAAGCGCTAATCAAATTAGCACAAAAGCTACAGCTTTCCAACGCGACAGAGTGAAATAAAGCCTTTTAGGAAAGACGGTCCACGCTGATCATCTGAAATTGCTTACTGTGCATTTAAAGCAAAGCAGTGTTTTGTTTTTTTTTTTTTTGAAAAAAAATACAGTTTCGTCCGGTGGCCAATCTACGTGCGGCGGCCGGCTGCTGCCTCTCTCTGCCCGGTGTGAGCGGCTCAGCACTGCCCTCACACAGCTCCCTCCTGGCCACAGTCTCTGGAAGAAGTCCACTCTTTCTTCTGTGTTTTGGTTAGACTCGCAATGAGTGTTTCGCTTTTTAATTTTCGCTTTTTTCGGCAACACAAAATGCTTCACAAACACGGGAACTCAAATAAAATAATAATATTAATAATAAACAGTGACTGCGAGGCTGCATGTTCAGTCTCCAGCTGAAAATGAAATGCATTGGCCGAATCTCAGAGAGAGTGTTAAAAAGAAATTCATGCAGGGACCTAGTCCACCACCTTAATAAATAAATAAAAATGGTTAAATTTTACAAGTTGGGGAAAACAAAAAACAGAAAGCCACAACCCATCGCCATTTCAGCAAAATGTGAAGACTTTGGCTGAGCTCCTGACACCAGGAAAGATCCAAAACAAAAACTTGTTAAGTGGTTACCCAGGAACACAGAAAGGGATACACTAAATTTGGCAATCTCCGTGATGACGCAGTGACATTGTGCCTGTTGGGAAAGTGTAGGTACACGGACCCACAACAGGGGACGCAAATGAACGGACAATGGAGGAAGTCAAATAACAACACTTTACTGTTGTGAATGGGCACAACAAACACAACAGATTACAACAATAGACAAAAAGCCAAATCACAAAAGGTGTCGTGTGGGCAGGCTCGAAGATAGAAGACGTCTGTCCAAAGCAGAACCGGAACCACACGATTTCCTCCGCCACCAGACCCCGGGAATACTGGAGCCGCCAAGTCCCGAACTCCCAGGTGGCCACTGCCTCCGTGTGTCGGACCTGGTACTGCTGGCGAGGAACAAAAAAACAATTAAATGTGGGCGCGTTTGCACCCAGCAATCCACACGGCAGGAAAACTACCTCCACCTCTCGTTGGAAAAAGAGTCTGCTATACAATGCACAAAAGTCACAAAAGGTTACTGTCGAAAGATCACACAGTCAGCTGAGAACGTTACCTTCCAGGTAGAGCGATATCTCGGCAAAGAGGTGGAGACGTCATCCTGCTGATCAGGTGATTGGTAACAGCTGTTGCAGGTGATGCGTGACAGCTGTCACCCTGGCTGCTCCTGTGAGGCAGCTGCGCCCTCTGGTGCCTGGAGCCCGCACTCCAGACAGGGCGCCCTCTGGTGGTGGGCCAGCAGTACCTCCTCTTCTGGCGGCCCACACAACAGGACCCCGCCACCCGACCAGGCTTGTCCGGGTGGCGGCGGTAGAAATCGGCCAGGAGGGCCGGGTCCAGGATCAATCAATCAATCAATCAACTTTTTTCTTATATAGCGCCAAATCACAACAAACAGTTGCCCCAAGGCGCTCCATATTGCAAGGCAAGGCCATACAATAACCATGAAAAACCCCAACGGTCAAAACGACCCCCTATGAGCAAGCACTTGGCCACAGTGGGAAGGAAAAACTCCCTTTTAACAGGAAGAAACCTCCAGCAGAACCAGGCTCAGGGAGGGGCAGTCTTCTGCTGAGACTGGTTGGGGCTGAGGGAAAGAACCAGGAAAAGACATGCCGAGAAGGGGGGCAGAGATCGATCACTAATGATTAAATGCAGAGTGATGCATACGGAGCAAAAAAGGAAAGAAACAGTGCATCATGGGAACCCCCCACAGTCTACGTCTATAGCAACATAACCAAGGGATGGTCCAGGGTCACCCGATCCAGCCCTAACTATAAGCCTTAGCGAAAAGGAAAGTTTTAAGCCTAATCTTAAAAGTAGAGAGGGTATCTGTCTCCCTGATCTGAATTGGGAGCTGGTTCCACAGGAGAGGAGCCTGAAAGCTGAAGGCTCTGCCTCCCATTCTACTCTTACAAACCCTAGGAACCACAAGTAAGCCCGCAGTCTGAGAGCGAAGCGCTCTAATGGGGTAATATGGTACTACGAGGTCCCTAAGATAAGATGGGACCTGATTATTCAAAACCTTATAAGTAAGAAGAAGAAGTTTAAATTCTATTCTAGAATTAACAGGAAGCCAATGAAGAGAGGCCAACACGGGTGAGATATGCTCTCTCCTGCTAGTCCCCGTCAGTACTCTAGCTGCAGCATTCTGAACCAACTGAAGGCTTTTTAGGGAACTTTTAGGACAACCTGATAATAATGAATTACAATAGTCCAGCCTAGAGGAAATAAATGCATGAATTAGTTTTTCAGCATCACTCTGAGACAAGACCTTTCTGATTTTAGAGATATTGCGTAAATGCAAAAAGGCAGTCCTACATATTTGTTTAATATGCGCTTTGAATGACATATCCTGATCAAAAATAACTCCAAGATTTCTCACAGTATTACTAGAGATCAGGGAAATGCCATCCAGAGTAACGATCTGGTTAGACACCATGCTTCTAAGATTTGTGGGGCCAAGTACAATAACTTCAGTTTTATCTGAGTTTAAAAGCAGGAAATTAGAGGTCATCCATGTCTTTATGTCTGTAAGACAATCCTGCAGTTTAGCTAATTGGTGTGTATCCTCTGGCTTCATGGATAGATAAAGCTGGGTATCATCTGCGTAACAATGAAAATTTAAGCAATACCGTCTAATAATACTGCCCAAGGGAAGCATGTATAAAGTGAATAAAATTGGTCCTAGCACAGAACCTTGTGGAACTCCATAATTAACTTTAGTCTGTGAAGAAGATTCCCCATTTACATGAACAAACTGTAATCTATTAGACAAATATGATTCAAACCACCGCAGCGCAGTGCCTTTAATACCTATGACATGCTCTAATCTCTGTAATAAAATTTTATGGTCAACAGTATCAAAAGCAGCACTGAGGTCCAACAGAACAAGCACAGAGATAAGTCCACTGTCCGAAGCCATAAGAAGATCATTTGTAACCTTCACTAATGCTGTTTCTGTACTATGATGAATTCTAAAACCTGACTGAAACTCTTCAAATAGACCATTCCTCTGCAGGTGATCAGTTAGCTGTTTTACAACTACCCTCTCAAGAATCTTTGAGAGAAAAGGAAGGTTGGAGATTGGCCTATAATTAGCTAAGATAGCTGGGTCAAGTGATGGCTTTTTAAGTAATGGTTTAATTACTGCCACCTTAAAGGCCTGTGGTACATAACCAACTAACAAAGATAGATTGATCATATTTAAGATTGAAGCATTAAATAATGGTAGGACTTCCTTGAGCAGCCTGGCAGGAATGGGGTCTAATAAGCATGTTGATGGTTTGGATGAAGTAACTAATGAAAATAACTCAGACAGAACAATCGGAGAGAAAGAGTCTAACCAAATACCGGCATCACTGAAAGCAGCCAAAGATAACGATACATCTTTGGGATGGTTATGAGTAATTTTTTCTCTAATAGTCAAAATTTTGTTAGCAAAGAAAGTCATGAAGTCATCACTAGTTAAAGTTAATGGAATACTCAGCTCAATAGAGCTCTGACTCTTTGTCAGCCTGGCTACAGTGCTGAAAAGAAACCTGGGGTTCTTATTTTCTTCAATTAGTGATGAGTAGAAAGATGTCCTAGCTTCACGGAGGGCTTTCTTATAGAGCAACAAACTCTTTTTCCAGGCTAAGTGAAGATCTTCTAAATTAGTGAGACGCCATTTCCTCTCCAACTTACGGGTTATCTGCTTTAAGCTACGAGTTTGTGAGTTATACCACGGAGTCAGACACTTCTGATTTAAAGCTCTCTTTTTCAGAGGAGCTACAGCATCCAAAGTTGTCTTCAATGAGGATGTAAAACTATTGACAAGATACTCTAGCTCCCTTACAGAGTTTAGGTAGCTACTCTGCTCTGTGTTGGTATATGACATTAGAGAACATAAAGAAGGAATCATATCCTTAAACCTAGTTACAGCGCTTTCTGAAAGACTTCTAGTGTAATGAAACTTATTCCCCACTGCAGGGTAGTCCATCAGGGTAAATGTAAATGTTATTAAAAAATGATCAGACAGAAGGGAGTTTTCAGGGAATACTGTTAAGTCTTCTATTTCCATACCATAAGTCAGAACAAGATCTAAAATATGATTAAAGTGGTGGGTGGACTCATTTACTTTTTGAGCAAAGCCGATAGAGTCTAATAATAGATTAAATGCAGTGTTGAGGCTGTCATTCTCAGCATCTGTGTGGATGTTAAAATCGCCCACTATAATTATCTTATCTGAGCTAAGCACTAAGTCAGACAAAAGGTCTGAAAATTCACAGAGAAACTCACAGTAACGACCAGGTGGACGATAGATAATAACAAATAAAACTGTTTTTTGGGACTTCCAATTTGGATGGACAAGACTAAGAGACAAGCTTTCAAATGAATTAAAGCTCTGTCTAGGTTTTTGATTAATTAATAAGCTGGAATGGAAGATTGCTGCTAATCCTCCGCCCCGGCCCGTGCTACGAGCATTCTGACAGTTAGTGTGACTCGGGGGTGTTGACTCATTTAAACTAACATATTCATCCTGCTGTAACCAAGTTTCTGTTAGGCAGAATAAATCAATACGTTGATCAATTATTATATCATTTACCAACAGGGACTTAGAAGAAAGAGACCTAATGTTTAATAGACCACATTTAACTGTTTTAGTCTGTGGTGCAATTGAAGGTGCTATATTATTTTTTCTTTTTGAATTTTTATGCTTAAATAGATTTTTGCTAGTTATTGGTGGTCTGGGAGCAGGCACCGTCTCTACGGGGATGGGGTAATAAGGGGATGGCAGGGGGAGAGAAGCTGCAGAGAGGTGTATAAGACCACAGCTCTGCCTCCTGGTCCCAACGCTAGACAGTCACAGTTTGGAGGATCCCAAAAAATTGGCCAGATTTCTAGAAATGAGAGCTGCTCCCTCTAAAGTGGGATGGATGCCGTCTCTCCTAACAAGACCAGGTTTTCCCCAGAAGCTTTGCCAATTATCAATGAAGCCCACCTCATTTTTTGGACACCACTCAGACAGCCAGCAATTCAAGGAGAACATGCGGCTAAACATGTCACTGATTGGGGAGGGGCCCAGAGAAAACAACAGAGTCCGACATTGTTTTTGCAAAGTTACACACCGATTTAATGTTAATTTTAGTGACCTCCGATTGGCATAACCGGGTGTCATTACTGCCGACGTGAATTACAATCTTACCAAATTTACGCTTAGCCTTAGCCAGCAATTTCAAATGTCCTTCGATGTCGCCTGCTCTGGCCCCCGGAAGACAATTGACAATGGTTGCTGGTGTCGCTAACTTCACATTTCTCAAAACAGAGTCGCCAATAACCAGAGTTTGATCCTCGGCGGGTGTGTCGTCGAGTGGGGAAAAATGGTTAGAGATGTGAACGGGTTGACGGTGTACACGGGGCTTCTGTTTAGGGCTACGCTTCCTCCTCACAGTCACCCAGTCGGCCTGCTTTCCCGACTGCACGGGATCTGCCAGGGGGGAACTAACGGCGGCTAAGCTACCTTGGTCCGCACCGACTACAGGGGCCTGGCTAGCTGTAGAATTTTCCACGGTGCGGAGCCGAGCCTCCACTTCGCCCAGCCTGGCCTCCAAAGCTACGAATAAGCTGCACTTATTACAAGTACCGTTAATGCTAAAGGAGGCCGAGGAATAACTAAACATTTCACACCCAGAGCAGAAAAGTGCGGGAGAGACAGGAGAAGCCGCCATGCTAAATCGGCTAAGAGCTAGTAGCTACGCTAAGCTAGCGGATTCCCAAAAACACACAAAGTAAATAATGTGCAAATAATCCAAAGGTGATTCAGCAGAAGGAGTGCCCCAATCAAGGCACCAAACAGGCCATGAAGCAGCACAGGCAACGCACGACAACGGTGCTAAAATAAAATAAAAATAAAAAAAAAATAAAAACGAAAGCGTTAGCAAGCTAGTTAGCCTGCCAACGCTAATAAAAGTTAGCTGATAAAAGTGCTCCGTCGCGATGTTTCGACCGTTAGAGGTCTTCCTTAGGCGTTGGAGCACAGTAAAAAGTTAAAAAAAATTAAAAAGTAAAAAAGTAAAAAAGTCTTGAAAAAGACTGTTAGTTCAAGTCCAAAGCAGCAGGTAGCAGTCTCTGTGTAAACAGTCCCCAGGATGTAAACAGGATGAAGCTCCTCTTCACCCAGGAGCGTTCTTCGGGACCGTACCCCTCCCAGTCCACCAAATACTGGAAGCCCCGGCCCATCCTACGGACATCCAAGAGCCGGCATACAGTCCAAGCCGGCTCGCCATCGATGATCCGGGCAGGAGGCGGCGCCGGACCCGGAGTACAGAGGGGTGAGGTGTGATGCGGTTTAACTCGGGACACATGAAACACAGGATGGCCTCACTGCGGCTGGACTGATGACCTTAAGGATCTTGAAGGGGCCGATGTAACGGTCCTGTAGCTTGGGGGAGTCCCCTTTGAGGGGAATGTCCTTTGTGGATAACCACACCTCCTGCCCTGGCCGATACGCAGGGGCCGGGGTCTGCCGACGGTCTGCATGGGCTTTTGCCCTCGTCCGGGCCTTTAGCAAAGCAGAACGGGCGGCACGCCACACCCGACGGCACTTCCGTAGGTGGGCCTGGACCGAGGGCACACCGACCTCTCCCTCAACCACCGGAAACAACGGGGGCTGATACCCCAGACACACCTCAAAAGGGGAGAGGCCGGTGGCTGAAGACACCTGGCTGTTATGGGCATACTCGATCCAGGCCAAATGGGTACTCCAGGCCGCCGGGTGCGTGGCAGTCACGCAGCGCAAGGCCTGTTCCACCTCCTGGTTTACCCGTTCTGCTTGCCCGTTGGTCTGAGGGTGGTACCCGGTCGAGAGACTCACCGTGGCCCCCAGTTCCCGGCAGAAGCTCCTCCAGACTTGCGAGGAGAACTGGGGACCGCGATCGGAGACGATGTCTGTTGGAATCCCATGCAGCCGGACGACGTGGTGGACCAGGAGGTCCGCTGTTTCCTGGGCTGTTGGGAGCTTCGGGAGGGCCACGAAGTGGGCCGCCTTGGAGAATCGGTCCACTATCGTGAGGATGGTGGTGTTACCCTGGGATGGCGGGAGGCCCGTGACAAAATCCAGGCCGATGTGGGACCAGGGGCGATGAGGCACAGGCAGCGGCTGGAGTAGTCCTGATGCCCTGCGATGGTCAGCTTTGCCCTTGGCGCAGGTGGTGCAGGCCTGGATATAATCCCGGACGTCGGCCTCTAGGGACGCTCACCAGAAGCGCTGCCGGACAACTGCCACGGTTCTTCGCACCCCTGGATGACAGGAGAGCTTGGAGCCGTGACAGAAGTCCAGGACTGCAGCCCTAGCTTCTGGTGGGACGTATAGTTTGTTCTTCGGCCCAGTTCCGGGGTCCGGGCTTCGTGCCAGGGCCTCCCGGACGGTTCTCTCTACGTCCCAGGTGAGGGTGGCCACGATAGTGGACTCCGGGATGATGGGTTCCGGTGGATCCGACAACTCCGCTTTGACTTCATCTTCATGTACCCGGGACAAGGCATCCGATCTCTGGTTTTTGGTCCCGGGATGGTAGGTGATCCGGAAGTCAAAACGGCCGAAGAACAGTGACCAGCGGGCTTGCCTGGGGTTCAGCTGCTTGGCGGTCCTGATATACTCCAGGTTCCGGTGGTCAGTGAAAACCGTGAATGGCACGGACGTTCCCTCCAACAGATGTCTCCACTCTTCAAGAGCCTCTTTCACTGCAAGGAGTTCTCGATTGCCGACGTCATAGTTCCGTTCGGCCGGGGTCAACCTGCGGGAAAAGTAGGCACACGGGGTAAGGACCTTATCGGTCTTCCCACTCTGGGAAAGCACAGCTCCTATCCCTGAGTCCGAGGCGTCCACTTCAACCACTAACTGGCGACTAGGTTCGGGCTGCACCAGAACGGGTGCAGACGAGAAGCGCCGTTTCAACTCCTTGAACGCGGCATCGCAACGATCCGACCAGGTGAAGGGGACTTTTGGTGAGGTCAGGGCTGTCAGGGGGCTAACTACCTGACTGTAGCCCTTAATGAACCTCCTGTAGAAATTTGCAAAGCCGAGGAACTGTTGCAGCTTCCTACGGCTAGTGGGTTGGGGCCAGTCTCTCACCGCCGCAACCTTGGCCGGATCAGGAGCGACGGAGTTGGGGGAGATGATAAACCCCAGGAAGGACAAAGATGTGCGGTGAAACTCACACTTCTCGCCCTTCACAAACAGCCGGTTCTCCAACAACCGCTGCAGGACCTGACGTACATGCCGGACATGAGTCTCAGGATCCGGAGAAAAGATGAGTATATCGTCTAGATATACGAAGACGAATCGGTGCAGGAAATCCCACAAGACATCATTAACTAATGCTTGCATCGTCGCGGGGGCGTTTGTGAGGCCGAACGGCATGACCAGGTACTCAAAGTGACCTAAGGGGGTGTTAAATGCCGTCTTCCACTCGTCTCCCTTCCGGATCCGAACCAGGTGATACGCATTTCTAAGATCTAGCTTAGTGAGTATTTGGGCTCCATGCAGGGGCGTGAACACTGAATCCAACAGGGGCAACGGGTATCGATTACGAACCGTGATTTCGTTCAGCCCCCTATAATCAATGCATGGACGAAGTCCGCCGTCTTTTTTACCCACAAAAAAGAAACCTGCACCCATCGGGGAGGTGGAATTCGGGATCAACCCGGCGGCTAAAGAGTCCCGGATGTAGGTCTCCATTGATTCGCGCTCAGGTCGTGAGAGGTTGTACAGCCTGCTGGACGGGAACTCAACGCCTGGAACCAAATCAATGGCACAAACGTACGGACGGTGGGGGGGAAGGGTGAGCGCCAGATCCTTACTGAACACATCCACAAGGTCATGGTACTCCACCGGCACCGTCCCTAGATTGGGCGGGACTCTGACCTCCTCCTTAGCCTGGGAACCGGGAGGAACCGAGGAACCTAAACATACCCGATGGCAGGTCTCGCTCCACTGAACCACTACCCCGGACGGCCAATCGATCCGGGGATTGTGTTTTAACATCCACGGGAACCCTATAATCACACTGGAGGTGGCAGGAGTCACAAAAAACTCGATCTCCTCCCGGTGATTTCCTGACACCACCAGAGTTACTGGTGGTGTCTTATGTGTGATTAGAGGGAGTAGGGAGCCATCTAGTGCCCGCACCTGCACAGGCGAGGTAAGCGCCACCAGAGGGAGCCCTATCTCCCTGGCCCATCTGCTGTATAACAGATTCCCTTCAGAGCCCGTTTCCACCAGTGCTGGGGCCTTCAGGGTTAAATCCTCATAAAGGATTGTCACTGGGAGTCGTGTGGCAATATGGGTATGTCCCACGTGAATGTTTTGGCCCACCCCTAACCCAGTGTCTAGGGGCGGGCGTTGGTGTTTAACCACTCGGGGCAGTCCCTCACTTGATGCTCTATTGAGCCACAAACAAAGCACGCTCTGCGGGCCAGCCTCCTCTGTCTATCTGGTGCCCTAAATGTGGCCCTGCTCGTGTCCATAGCTTCGTCAGCAGGGGGAGCTGTCACCAAACAGAGCGTAGAGGCCGTGGAGCGTGGGGAGGGCGGAACTCGGTTGGAACTGGAAGGGAGAGGGACGGAGCGTGCCCGGCCACGCCCTTCGGCTCGTTCCCGACGGCGTTCTTCTAACCGATTGTCTAATCGTATAACGAGATCAATAAGCCCGTCTAAATCCCGCGGTTCGTCCTTGGCCACCAGGTGCTCCTTCAGGACCAACGATAGTCCGTTTACGAAGGCGGCGCGGAGGGCAGTGCTATTCCAGCCGGACCTCGCAGCTGCGATGCGGAAGTCGACTGCATAAGCAGCTGCGCTCCGGCGCCCCTGTCTCATTGACAGCAGCACGGCTGAAGCGGTCTCTCCTCTATTTGGGTGATCGAACACTGTTCTGAACTCCCTCACAAACCCATCATATGTCAGAAGGAGCCGTGAATTTTGCTCCCAGAACGCTGTAGCCCAAGCGCGTGCCTCGCCGCGAAGCAGATTAATCACATAAGCTATCTTACTAGCATCAGTCGCGTACATGACGGGACGTTGTGCGAAGACGAGCGAACACTGCATAAGAAAGTCCGCGCATGTCTCCACACAACCCCTGTACGGTTCTGGAGGGCTTATGTATGCTTCAGGGGAAGGTGGGAGGGGTCGTTGAACGACCTGTGGAATGTCACTATTGCGCACAGGATCAACAGGAGGGGGAGCCGCAGCAGCGCCCTGAGGGCGCGCTTCCACCTGCGCGGCGAGAGCCTCCACCCTGCGGTTAAGGAGGACGTTCTGCTCGGTCTTCAGATCCAGCCGAGCCGTAAAAGCGGTGAGGATTCGCTGCAACTCACCGATCATTCCTCCTGCAGACGCCTGTGCGCCCTGCTCTTCCATTGGCCGTTCAACGGCCGGTTGACGCCCCTCGGGGTCCATGACGTTGGCCGAGATATCCTGTTGGGAAAGTGTAGGTACACGGACCCACAACAGGGGGCACAAATGAACGGACAATGGAGGAAGTCAAATAACAACACTTTACTGTTGTGAATGGGCACAACAAACACAACAGATTACAACAATAGACAAAAAGCCAAATCACAAAAGGTGTCGTGTGGGCAGGCTCGAAGATAGAAGACGTCTGTCCAAAGCAGAACCGGAACCACACGATTTCCTCCGCCACCAGATACCGGGAATACTGGAGCCGTCAAGTCCCGAACTCCCAGGTGGCCACTGCCTCCGCGTGTCGGACCTGGTACTGCTGGCGAGGAACAAAAAAACAATTAAATGTGGGCGCGTTTGCACCCAGCAATCCACACGGCAGGAAAACTACCTCCACCTCTCGTTGGAAAAAGAGTCTGCTATACAATGCACAAAAGTCACAAAAGGTTACTGTCGAAAGATCACACAGTCAGCTGAGAACGTTACCTTCCAGGTAGAGCGATATCTCGGCAAAGAGGTGGAGACGTCGTCCTGCTGATGTACCCCTGCTGATCAGGTGATTGGTAACAGCTGTTGCAGGTGATGCGTGACAGCTGTCACCCTGGCTGCTCCTGTGAGGCGGCTGCGCCCTCTGGTGCCTGGAGCCCGCACTCCAGACAGGGCGCCCTCTGGTGGTGGGCCAGCAGTACCTCCTCTTCTGGCGGCCCACACAACAGTGCCATGACTTAGGGAGAGCCCTGGACTGTTAATGTTTTAAAACACAAAAGTATTTTTTTTTTATCCGATTACTCTATTAATCGCCAGAATAATCAATAGAATACTCGATTACTAAAATAATAGATAGCTGCAGCCCTAGCTCAAAGCACTTTACACATCAGTGCCTCACATTCACCCCGATGTCAGTCTGATGCCATGCAAGGCGCCCACTACACACCGGGAGCAACTAGGGGATTAAGGACCTTGCCCAAGGGTCCTTAGTGATTTTTCCGGTCAGGCTGAGATTTGAGCCGAGGATCCTCTGGTATTAATCTCAAATCTTAACCACTAGACATCACCTCCCACAAAGAAGTGAAGGTCAAGAGCTGCTTTGTAAAGTGAAAATAACAAAGTACCCAAATCAGGACCCTGACATCCCCTGATGATGTCACATAAGGTGCTCCGTAGTTTATAAAACAGTCAGGTTTGACATTACTCTGCCTTTAAACTTTCACTAATGAAATAAGTTCACTGGTGATGACGATGTTGTGTATTTTTATCTTCACCTGCAGGAGAACCACCATGGATGTTTTCCCGTTTTCGAGTGAATGGTTGCAAGAATGAGCCAGCGCTGAAAGACCTGACAGGTGTGCCTTGTGTTGTCATGCGCGCACGTCCCCTCCCCCCTGAACAACAAACACAGGTAGGTTCAACAGTGACAGTACATGTGGAAATATCACTGCAAAGCCTGAAAAGTTAGTTCAACTCAAACAGTTTGAGGAAACACTGACCTCAACACCTATCCTTGTGCTGGTGACGACATTGAGTTTGGACACGAAAACTGTAGATGAGCGAGTCAGCCAGCCAGTGATTCAGTGAGTCAGTCAGTCCATTCCAGCCATCCTTGTGTAGACAATAACTCTGGTCATATTGTGTGTAAATCACAAACTCAACTGCATCTGGTGAACTTTGATCAAAAGAGCAACTTCATTTTGTCAAATTAACATCATCATGTGACTCTGACCTGCTGGATAATCAGGAGAGACGTCCATCTTCTGATCAGCATCAGGGAGGACACAGACACGAGTGTCACTGCAAGACAAGTGACTGTGTCCACAAGTTCAAGGGTTTTGCTGCAAAATATAAATGTCTGGTGACCGAGTCCTGGAAGTCATTAAAAGCCTGGATTTTAGACTTTGTTCAGACGGCTAGTTCAAACCATATTTAATGTAAATCTGATTCAAGTCTGATCTCACTCACTGACTGTCTACATGACATTTAGTGAGTGACCACATCTGATCTGTGTGTCTGATCCCTGGAGGTTTCCCTTATTTCCATCAGTCATTAACAAACAGGATGGTTCTGTGTGGAAAATCTGTCTGGAGGCAGCAGTTCTCAAAAACTGAGTGAGTGCAAGAAGGATACAAGTGAGGGAAGCCACCAAGACATCCAGCACAACTCAGAAAGAGTAAATCAGCTTGTGTGACTGTGATTGGAGAAACTGTATCGTGAAGCTTTTGTTGCATCTGTTGCACAAAGACTCACAGATCAAATCCAGACTTGAGTCTCCCGTGTGCTTTCTGACAAACCTGGAGTTTGTCATAGTTTTAGGTTTGGGTCCACACAGTTTTAGAAATGAAGTCCTGGAAGGATGTGACGTCCCATTTGCTGTATGTGTCCTTTTTAACGTTCTGTCCCTCTCCACAGCACGTGGACAACCGACGAGTCTGCAGTGGGAAAGCGAAGTCCCAGAAGACCAAAAGACCTCCTAACGCCTTTCATTTTTATGCACGAGAGCACCGGAGGACCGTGGAGAGGGAGTTCAACACCACCAACGGTGCCTTCATCAACAAGGTGCTGGGACAGAGAGTAAGTGTCTGTGGGTGAGACATTCACAGCATCCTCACTGAGTGTGTCCACTGACATTGTGTTCTTGTCTGTTGACAGTGGCGTGCTTTGCCCTCATTGGAGCAGTTCCCATTTTATCGAATGTCTCGTGCTGAAGAACCCGCTGAGACGAATCTGCACCGTGTCAGACATGTAAGTGTCCACATGACTTTTCTGACTTTTTTTTTTCTTCTGACAGCGTCCTATCTGTGTGGACAGTCTCACTGTGTCTCTGTCTGTCTGTGGCAGTCTTCTGCTCACACTGAAGCAAAAGCCCCACAGTTTTCTAACAGACTGTAATAATCATCTGGAAAGTATTCACAGCACTTCACTTTTTCTACATTTTGTTATGTTACAGCTTTATTCCAAAATGAAGTAAATTAATTTTTCCCTCAAAATTCTACTCACAACACCCCATAATGACAACATGACAAAAGTTGGTTTTGCCATTCCTCTTTGCAGCACCTCTCAAGCTCCATCAGGTTGGATGGGGGTCATTGGTGCACAGCCATTTTCAAATCTCTCCAGAGATGTTCAGTCAGATTCAGGTTTGGACTCTTGCTGGGCCACTCGAGGACATTCACAGAGTTGTTCTGAAGCCACTTCTTTGATATCTTGGCTGTGTGCTTAAGTACCTTTCACACCGGGCCCACTTCGAGTTGCGTCATGCAGTGTCATGATGACACCACGTGGAAGCAACCCAGTGCTGAGACGATGTAGCTCAACACCAGAACAGCACGAGGGATGCAAAGGACAAAGCAAATTGGACGCCAAGAATTAAACATGTTTAATTTTTTTTCCTGTGTCGACCACAGGACGCAGAAATTAAATGGTTTCAACAAAGTCCAGGCAAGGCGACAGTACTCAACGTGACTGGAAGCCACACCCTTACAATACAACGTTACCTGATGCCAATTTATGATTCCTGCTGTGTTCCATTGTTCCCGAAGTA
Source organism: Thalassophryne amazonica (assembly GCF_902500255.1). Taxonomy (NCBI): domain Eukaryota; kingdom Metazoa; phylum Chordata; class Actinopteri; order Batrachoidiformes; family Batrachoididae; genus Thalassophryne; species Thalassophryne amazonica. The sequence continues at coordinate 130,597,384 of NC_047105.1, forward strand.
TAAATCACGCAGGATTGTTTTTATACTCACTTCCTGTTCCGGAGCACAGCCGTGTTTTTTTGTATCTGTTAGCTGTTTAATCTGCGCAGTTAGATTGATCTAGTTATCTAGATTACGATTTGTTTCCCAGTGTAATCTTTACGTGCCTTAACTAAAGCACTCCTTCTGCTGAATCACCACTAAATTATTTACACATTATTCACTTTGCGTGTTTTTAGGAATCCGCTAGCTTAGCGCAGCTACTAGCTCTTAGCCGATTTAGCATGGCGGCTTCTCCTGTCTCTCCCGCACTTTTCTGCTCTGGGTGTGAAATGTTTAGTTATTCCTCGGCCTCCTTTAGCAGTAACGGTACTTGTAATAAGTGTAGCTTATTCATAGCTTTGGAGGCCAGGCTGGGCGAATTGGAGACTCGGCTCCGCACCGTGGAAAATTCTACAGCTAGCCAGGCCCCTGTAGTCGGTGCAGACCAAGGTAGCTTAGCCGCCGTTAGTTACCCCCTGGCAGATCCCGAGCAGCCGGGAAAGCAGGCCGACTGGGTGACTGTGAGGAGGAAGCGTAGTTCTAAACAGAAGCCCCGTGTACACCGCCAACCCGTTCACATTTCTAACTGTTTTTCCCCACTCGACGACACACCCGCCGAGGAACAAACTCTGGTTATTGGCGACTCTGTTTTGAGAAATGTGAAGTTAGCGACACCAGCAACCATAGTCAAATGTCTTCCGGGGGCCAGAGCAGGCAACATTGAAGGAAATTTGAAACTGCTGGCTAAGGCTAAGTGTAAATTTGGTAAGATTGTAATTCACGTCGGCAGTAATGACACCCGGTTACGCCAATCGGAGGTCACTAAAATTAACATTAAATCGGTGTGTAACTTTGCAAAAACAAAGTCGGACTCTGTAGTTTTCTCTGGGCCCCTCCCCAATCGGACCGGGAGTGACATGTTTAGCCACATGTTCTCCTTGAATTGCTGGCTGTCTGAGTGGTGCCCAAAAAATGAGGTGGGCTTCATAGATAATTGGCAAAGCTTCTGGGGAAAACCTGGTCTTGTTAGGAGAGACGGCATCCATCCCACTTTGGATGGAGCAGCTCTCATTTCTAGAAATCTGGCCAATTTTCTTAAATCCTCCAAACCGTGACTATCCAGGGTTGGGACCAGGAAGCAGAGTTGTAGTCTTACACACCTCTCTGCAGCTTCTCTCCCCCTGCCATCCCCTCATTACCCCATCCCCGTAGAGACGGTGTCTGCTCCCAGACCACCAATAACCAGCAAAAATCTATTTAAGCATAAAAATTCAAAAAGAGAAAATAATATAGCACCTTCAACTGCACCACAGACTAAAACAGTTAAATGTGGTCTATTAAACATTAGGTCTCTCTCTTCTAAGTCCCTGTTGGTAAATGATATAATAATTGATCAACATATTGATTTATTCTGCCTTACAGAAACCTGGTTACAGCAGGATGAATATGTTAGTTTAAATGAGTCAACACCCCCGAGTCACACTAACTGTCAGAATGCTCGTAGCACGGGCCGGGGCGGAGGATTAGCAGCAATCTTCCATTCCAGCTTATTAATTAATCAAAAACCCAGACAGAGCTTTAATTCATTTGAAAGCTTGACTCTTAGTCTTGTCCATCCAAATTGGAAGTCCCAAAAACCAGTTTTATTTGTTATAACATTTACATTTACTCTGATGGACTACCCAGCAGTGGGGAATAAGTTTCATTACACTAGAAGTCTTTCAGAAAGCGCTGTAACTAGGTTTAAGGATATGATTCCTTCTTTATGTTCTCTAATGCCATATACCAACACAGTGCAGAGTAGCTACCTAAACTCTGTAAGTGAGATAGAGTATCTCATCAATAGTTTTACATCCTCATTGAAGACAACTTTGGATGCTGTAGCTCCTCTGAAAAAGAGAGCTTTAAATCAGAAGTGCCTGACTCCGTGGTATAACTCACAAACTCGTAGCGTAAAGCAGATAACCCGTAAGTTGGAGAGGAAATGGCGTCTCACTAATTTAGAAGATCTTCACTTAGCCTAGAAAAAGAGTCTGTTGCTCTATAAAAAAGCCCTCCGTAAAGCTAGGACATCTTTCTACTCATCACTAATTGAAGAAAATAAGAACAACCCCAGGTTTCTTTTCAGCACTGTAGCCAGGCTGACAAAGAGTCAGAGCTCTATTGAGCTGAGTATTCCATTAACTTTAACTAGTAATGACTTCATGACTTTCTTTGCTAACAAAATTTTAACTATTAGAGAAAAAATTGCTCATAACCATCCCAAAGACGTATCGTTATCTTTGGCTGCTTTCAGTGATGCCAGTATTTGGTTAGACTCTTTCTCTCCGATTGTTCTGTCTGAGTTATTTTCATTAGTTACTTCATCCAAACCATCAACATGTTTATTAGACCCCATTCCTACCAGGCTGTTCAAGGAAGCCCTACCATTATTTAATGCTTCGATCTTAAATATGATCAATCTATCTTTATTAGTTGGCTATGTACCACAGGCTTTTAAGGTGGCAGTAATTAAACCATTACTTAAAAAGCCATCACTTGACCCAGCTATCTTAGCTAATTATAGGCCAATCTCCAACCTTCCTTTTCTCTCAAAAATTCTTGAAAGGGTAGTTGTAAAACAGCTAACTGATCATCTGCAGAGGAATGGTCTATTTGAAGAGTTTCAGTCAGGTTTTAGAATTCATCATAGTACAGAAACAGCATTAGTGAAGGTTACAAATGATCTTCTTATGGCCTCGGACAGTGGACTCATCTCTGTGCTTGTTCTGTTAGACCTCAGTGCTGCTTTTGATACTGTTGACCATAAAATTTTATTACAGAGATTAGAGCATGCCATAGGTATTAAAGGCACTGCGCTGCGGTGGTTTGAATCATATTTGTCTAATAGATTACAATTTGTTCATGTAAATGGGGAATCTTCTTCACAGACTAAGGTTAATTATGGAGTTCCACAAGGTTCTGTGCTAGGACCAATTTTATTCACTTTATACATGCTTCCCTTAGGCAGTATTATTAGACGGTATTGCTTAAATTTTCATTGTTACGCAGATGATACCCAGCTTTATCTATCCATGAAGCCAGAGGACACACACCAATTAGCTAAACTGCAGGATTGTCTTACAGACATAAAGACATGGATGACCTCTAATTTCCTGCTTTTAAACTCAGATAAAACTGAAGTTATTGTACTTGGCCCCACAAATCTTAGAAACATGGTGTCTAACCAGATCCTTACTCTGGATGGCATTACCCTGACCTCTAGTAATACTGTGAGAAATCTTGGAGTCATTTTTGATCAGGATATGTCATTCAAAGCGCATATTAAACAAATATGTAGGACTGCTTTTTTGCATTTACACAATATCTCTAAAATCAGAAAGGTCTTGTCTCAGAGTGATGCTGAAAAACTAATTTATGCATTTATTTCCTCTAGGCTGGACTATTGTAATTCATTATTATCAGGTTGTCCTAAAAGTTCCCTAAAAAGCCTTCAGTTAATTCAAAATGCTGCAGCTAGAGTACTAGCCGGGACTAGAAGGAGAGAGCATATCTCACCCATATTGGCCTCTCTTCATTGGCTTCCTGTTAATTCTAGAATAGAATTTAAAATTCTTCTTCTTACTTATAAGGTTTTGAATAATCAGGTCCCATCTTATCTTAGGGACCTCGTAGTACCATATCACCCCAATAGAGCGCTTCGCTCTCAGACTGCAGGCTTACTTGTAGTTCCTAGGGTTTGTAAGAGTAGAATGGGAGGCAGAGCCTTCAGCTTTCAGGCTCCTCTCCTGTGGAACCAGCTCCCAATTCAGATCAGGGAGACAGACACCCTCTCTACTTTTAAGATTAGGCTTAAAACTTTCCTTTTTGCTAAAGCTTATAGTTAGGGCTGGATCAGGTGACCCTGAACCATCCCTTAGTTATGCTGCTATAGACGTAGACTGCTGGGGGGTTCCCATGATGCACTGTTTCTTTCTCTTTTTGCTCTGTATGCACCACTCTGCATTTAATCATTAGTGATCGATCTCTGCTCCCCTCCACAGCATGTCTTTTTCCTGGTTCTCTCCCTCAGCCCCAACCAGTCCCAGCAGAAGACTGCCCCTCCCTGAGCCTGGTTCTGCTGGAGGTTTCTTCCTGTTAAAAGGGAGTATTTCCTTCCCACTGTAGCCAAGTGCTTGCTCACAGGGGGTCGTTTTGACCGTTGGGGTTTTACATAATTATTGTATGGCCTTGCCTTACAATATAAAGCGCCTTGGGGCAACTGTTTGTTGTGATTTGGCGCTATATAAAAAATTGATTGATTGATACTATGTACACAATGCAGTGAAACTACACGCTCAAAAAGAGCACAGAAAAAAAAACAAAATACTGATTGCAGCCTGACTGCTGCTGCAGCTACTCACTCTTAAATTCTCTCACAACTGTGTTTAAATAAAGTCCATAAAAGTCCTGCTCACAGACTGATTGCCAGAGACAGGACATGTCTACATCCAGTAAAAAGTCCAGACAGTCTGGCTGGAGCCAAACTGTGCACTCTGATTTCTCTGTGCAGAGGACCTGCAGGCAGACCTGCAGGAGGTGAGGACGCAGAGTCCTCACCTCCTCTCTCACCCCTGCTGCGTGCACCGGACGCAGACATTTCTGCGTCGTCATGATGCCACATGAAGCAACTCGAAGCAGCCCCGTGAAAGAGGTGTTAGGGTCATTGCCCTGCTGAAAGATGAACCGTCGCCCCAGTCCGAGGTCAAGAGTGCTCTGGAGCAGGTTTTCATCCACGATGTCTCTGTACATTGCTGCATTTCCCTCAATCCTGACTAGTGTCTCAGTTCCTGCTGCTGAAAAACATCCCCACAGCATGATGCTGCCATCACCGTGCTTCACTGTAGGGATGGTGCCTGGTTTCCTCCAAACATGATGCCTGGCATTCACGACAAAGAGTTCAATCTTTGTCTCATCAGACCAGAGAATTTTATTTCTCATGGTCCGAGAATCCTTCAGGTGCTTTTTGGCAAACTCCAGGTGGGTTGGCATTTGCCTTTTACTTACGTCTGCCACTCTACCATACAGGCCTGATTGGTGGATTGCTGCAGAGATGGTTGTTCTTCTGGAAGTTTCTCCGCTGTCCACAGAGGAATGCTGGAGCTCTGACAGAGTGATCATCAGGTTCTTGGTCACCTCCATGACTAAGTCCCTTCTCCCACAATCGCTCAGTTTAGATGGGTGGTCAGCTTTAGGAAGAGTCCTGGTGAATCTGAACTTCTTCCATTTACAGATAATGGAGGCCACTGTGCTCATTGGGAACTTCAAAGCAGCAAACATGTTTCTGTACTCTTCCCCAGATTTGTGCCTCAAGACATTCCTGCAAAAATCTAAAAAAAAAAACCCATTTAAATAAAAATAAAAACTTGCATTGTCATTATGGGGTATTGTGTGTAGAATATTGAGGAAAACAATAAATTTCATCCATGTTGAAATAAGGCTGTAACATAACATAATGTAGAAAAAGTGAAGTACTGTGAATACTTTCCGGATGTACTGTAGTTCAAGAAAAAATAGTTTAAAAAAACTGGCAAAGTTGATATTGTTGTTTTTGTTGGACTCGTGTCCACTGTTGGACAGTGACACATTTTTAGCAAGATCAAACACAGAAACCCAAATGTGTTCTTTTTTTGTTGTTGTTGTTTTTTTCCCATGCAGGCTGAGATGAAGGTGAACGCCCTGGCTTCCACTCAACGTGAAGGTAAGACAACATTCTGATGAAAAACAACTTCTCATGGCAAATGTAACTTCTTGAAAACAGAATAAATCATTTTAAAGGCTTCAGTCAAACTATAAATATACAACGCTGCATGTTTTATTTATACAGCCTGTAGTTTTGTTTCAAAAACAGGATTACAGTGGAAACATTGATGGATTTGTGACCTTGTGTTGCAGCCGCCCGTCCACAAAGATGACCCTCTGAGATGCCGCCCCCCCCCCCCCCCCCCCCCCCCCCCACTAATAAATGAAAAAAAAAAATTCTAAATAAAATCCAAATTCTGTTGAATATTTTGTCTTGTGTCCAACATTATTAATGGTCTTTGTGGTCTCCGATGAGGACTTGAATTTCTTCTTAATGTCATCAAGATAAAATTAATCTTGATTAAATCTTTAATATTTCAAAGTTTAAGCTCCGGTGTGAGCTGTGCTGCCACGCTGAGGTTATAAAATCTAAAATAACTTCATATAAGTAAATACAGTAGTGTTCAGAATAATAGTAGTGCTATGTGACTAAAAAGATGAATCCAGGTTTTGAGTATATTTCTTATTGTTACATGGGAAACAAGGTACCAGTAGATTCAGTAGATTCTCACAAATCCAACAAGACCAAGCATTCATGATATGCACACTCTTAAGGCTATGAAATTGGGCTATTAGTAAAAAAAAAAGTAGAAAAGGGGGTGTTCACAATAATAGTAGTGTGGCATTCAGTCAGTGAGTTCGTCAATTTTGTGGAACAAACAGGTGTGAATCAGGTGTCCGCTATTCAAGGATGAAGAAAACTGCGTATAAGGAAAACTTATACGCAGGTGCAAAAATTATAGGCTGTTCATCTACAGTGATCTCCAATTCTTTAAAATGGACAAAAAAAAAAACAGACGCGTGGAACAAAACGGAAAACAACCATCAAAATGGATAGACGAATAACCAGAATGGCAAAGGTTCACCCATTGATCAGCTCCAGGATGATCAAAGACAGTCTGGAGTTACCTGTAAGTGCTGTGACAGTTAGAAGACGCCTGTGTGAAGCTAATTTATTTGCAAGAATCCCCCGCAAAGTCCCTCTGTTAAATAAAAGACGTGCAGAAGAGGTTACAATTTGCCAAAGAACACATCAACTGGCCTAAAGAGAAATGGAGGAATATTTTGTGGACTGATGAGAGTAAAATTGTTCTTTTTGGGTCCAAGGGCCGCAGACAGTTTGTGAGATGACCCCCAAACTCTGAATTCAAGCCACAGTTCACAGTGAAGACAGAAGCATGGTGGTGCAAGCATCATGATATGGGCATGTTTCTCCTACTATGGTGTTGGGCATATATATCGCATACCAGGTATCATGGATCAGTTTGGATATGTCAAAATACTTGAAGAGGTCATGTTGCCTTATGCTGAAGAGGACATGCCCTTGAAATGGGTGTTTCAACAAGACAATAAGACAGTAAGGGCACAGGACCACAGGAAGCTTTCATGTTGATGGCTGCTGAGAAGGATGTCCTCGTGCACCAGGACACAGACAGACACTGTGATCAACAGAGCAGCACAGAAGACTGAGCTGTTGACTAAACTTCATCTAATGAGGTAAGACAACTTTAGATGTACAGTAGCAGTAATATTATTGAAGATACTGTGATGTGACTCAATCACTATGTCCCATGTTTTCTTTCTCTCTCTCTCTCTCCTGTTTATGAAAACTGTTGAAAGCAGGCAGTTCATCAAGGGCCAGTCAGCATTTTATTTCACTCTGTGAGTATTGTTGTGAGTTAGTATATTAAGTACTGGGTTGTTAATTTATAATTTGTAATCACTTAAATAACGGTGTCTTATGTTTCACAAGGATGTGGAGAGCTTTATATTTGTTCCATACAGTGTGTGCTTTGTGGGACCTACAGTCGTCTTCCTTGCAGTCAGTGTCCTGATGTGTTTTTAGCTGCATCCTCCTTGTAAGAGAAGTACACTTACTTTCCTGTTTTCTTGGCTACAGCCCCTGGCAAAAATGATGGAATCACCGGCTTCGGAGGATGTTCATTCAGTTGTTTAATTTTGTAGAAAAAAAGCAGATCACAGACATGACACAAAACTAAAGTCATTTCAAATGGCAACTTTCTGGCTTTAAGAAACACTATAAGAAATGAGGAAAAAAAAAATTGTGGCAGTCAGTAACGGTTACTTTTTTAGACCAAGCAGAGGGAAAAAATATGGAATCACTCAGTTCTGAGGAAAAAGTATGGAATCATGATAAAAGAACGCTCCAACACATCACTAGTATTTTGTTGCACCACCTCTGGCTTTTATAACAGCTTGCAGTCTCTGAGGCATGGACTTAATGAGTGACAAACAGTACTCTTCATCAATCTGGCTCCAACTTTCTCTGATTGCTGTTGCCAGATCAGCTTTGCAGGTTGGAGCCTTGTCATGGACCATTTTCTTCAACTTCCACCAAAGATTTTCAGTTGGATTAAGATCTGGACTATTTGCAGGCCATGACATTGACCCTGTGTGTCTTTTTGCAAGGAATGTTTTCACAGTTTTTGCTCTATGGCAAGATGCATTATCATCTTGAAAAATGATTTCCTCATCCCCAAACATCCTTTCAATTGATGGAATAAGAAAAGTGTCCAAAATATCAACGTAAACTTGTGCATTTATTGATGATGTAAGGACAGCCATCTCCCCAGTGCCTTTACCTGACATGCAGCCCCATATGGAAATTTACATGTTCTCTTCAGGCAGTCATCTTTTTAAATCTCATTGGAACGGCACCAAACAAATGTTCCAGCATCATCACCTTGCCCAATGCAGATTCGAGATTCATCACTGAATATGACTTTCATCCACAGTCCACGATTGCTTTTCCTTAGCCCATTGTAACCTTGTTTTTTTCTGTTTAGGTGTTAATGATGGCTTTTGTTTAGCTTTTCTATATGTAAATCCCATTTCCTTTAGGCGGTTTCTTACAGTTCGGTCACAGACGTTGACTCCAGTTTCCTCCCATTCGTTCCTCATTTGTTTTGTTGTGCATTTTCGATTTTTGAGACATATTGCTTTAAGTTTTCTGTCTTGATACTTTGATGTCTTCCTTGGTCTACCAGTATGTTTGCCTTTAACAACCTTCCCATGTTGTTTGTATTTGGTCCAGCGTTTAGACACAGCTGACTGTGAACAACCAACATCTTTTGCAACATTGCGTGATGATTTACCCTCATTTAAGAGTTTGATGATCCTCTCCTTTGTTTCAATGGACATCTCTCGTGTTGGAGCCATGATTCATGTCAGTCCACTTGGTGCAACAGCTCTCCAAGGTGTGATCACTCCTTTTTAGATGCAGACTAGCGAGCAGATCTGATTTGATGCAGGTGTTACTTTTGGGGATGAAAATTTACAGGGTGATTCCATAATTTATTCCTCAGAATTGAGTGAGTCCATATTTTTTTCCCTCTGCTTGGTCTAAAAAAGTAACTGCTACTGACTGCCACAATTTTTTTTTCTTGATTTCTTAGTGTTTCTTAAAGTCAGAAAGTTGTCATTTGAAATGACTTTAGTTTTGTGTCATGTCTGTGATCTGCTTTTTTTCTACATAATTAAACTGAATGAACATCCTCTGAGGCTGGTGATTCCATAATTATTGCCAGGGGTTGTACTCAAAACCTGGATTAATCTTTTTAGTCACATAGCACTACTATTATTCTGAACACTACTGTAAGTTGAAGAGGATTTTCAAGTCATTGTATTCTGTTTTTATTTACATTTCACACAACGTCCCAACTTCATTGGAATTGGGGTTGTATTAGGAACTAGAGCAGTAAGAATTAGCCAACAAGATTAAGGATACAAGAAAAATGTACATGCAGGAGCACCCTAAACAGATCAAATTGAAGGATGATAAACTGTTCACAACTATACTACAGAACATTAACCTAAGAATGGCTGGACTGGTCCCAGAAGGAACCATACTGACCAAGTTAAACTGTGGGAATTATGGCGTTAATTTGCCGCAGAATATTTGGAGAGAGGAACAAGACTTAGAAAGAGCCTTCTAATAAAAAACACGGGGAAAACAGTTTTAGTCCTCCTTTTTTTTCACTCATGCAGTCCACAAGTTTTGGACTCCGGTTCACCTCCCGATAAGAGAATGAAAGTCCTCCAACTGTCACCATTGGCTCATTGTCTACTTCCTCAAACTCATGCTCGTCGTCTTCATTGACACCGTGTTGAGCAGCTGCAGCAGGATTCGGGCTTGTGTGAGAATCCTCGCCTGAGTCACTCGTACCGCTCTGGGTTGCTGACATTAGCTGTGGCTGGAGTCCCTTTTTTCGGAGAGTAGTAACATGAGATGAAAAAAATCAGTCACATGACTCGTGGTCCCATCTTGGGGCCAAAGTAGCGTTCGCTGTTAATCTGTCTGCATGTAAATACAGCTATTTTATTTATTTATTTGCTGAACAAACAAACAATAAACAAAACCTTTTTTTTGCAATTATTGTTAAAAACCATTGCATATTTTATGAAATACTCTGATTATACAAAACTTGTTAATTGGCATTTATTTTCAAACATACTGTAAATTCTGTGCTCAAATGTAGGGGTGCCAATAATTCTGAAAAGGACTGGACCTACGAAGAGTCAGAGTTGTTTGCTTTGTTTATGTTTTGAAGGTTTGTAAGTTAATGAGTATTTTTAATAAATTTGAAAAGAAAATCTCACTTTAAAAAGTAAGTACGTTTGGACATTTCAAGTTGATATTTATTACTGACCCACTGACTGGAGAAAAATAAAATTAAGGTGCCAAAAACTTTTAGGACAGTGTGATATATTACAATGACAATAACCTGTGTCTTTTTGCAAGGAATGTTTTCACAGTTTTTGCTCTATGGCAAGATGCATTATCATCTTGAAAAATGATTTCCTCATCCCCAAACATCCTTTCAATTGATGGAATAAGAAAAGTGTCCAAAATATCAACGTAAACTTGTGCATTTATTGATGATGTAATGACAGCCTTCTCCCCAGTGCCTTTACCTGACATGCAGCCCCATATCATCAGTGACTGTGGAAATTTACTTTCATCCAGTCATCCACAGTCCACGATTGCTTTTCCTTAGCCCATTGTAACCTTGTTTTTTTCTGTTTAGGTGTTAATGATGGCTTTCGTTTAGCTTTTCTGTATGTAAATCCCATTTCCTTTAGGTGGTTTCTTACAGTTCGGTCACAGACGTTGACTCCAGTTTCCTCCCATTCGTTCCTCATTTGTTTTGTTGTGCATTTTCGATTTTTGAGACATATTGCTTTAAGTTTTCTGTCTTGACGCTTTGATGTCTTCCTTGGTCTACCAGTATGTTTGCCTTTAACAACCTTCCCATGTTGTTTGTATTTGGTCCAGAGTTTAGACACAGCTGACTGTGAACAACCAACATCTTTTGCAACATTGCGTGATGATTTACCCTCTTTTAAGAGTTTGATAATCCTCTCCTTTGTTTCAACTGACATCTCTCGTGTTGGAGCCATGATTCATGTCAGTCCACTTGGTGCAACAGCTCTCCAAGGTGTGATCACTCCTTTTTAGATGCAGACTAATGAGCAGATCTGATTTGATGCAGGTGTTAGTTTTGGGGATGAAAATTTACAGGGTGATTCCATAATTTATTCCTCAAAATTGAGTGATTCCATATTTTTTTCCCTCTGCTTGGTTTAAAAAAGTAACCGTTACTGACTGCCACAATTTTTTTTTTCCTGATTTCTTAGTGTTTCTTAAAGCCAGAAAGTTGCCATTTGAAATTACTTTAGTTTTGTGTCATGTCTGTGATATGCTTTTTTCTCTACAAAATTAAACAACTGAATGAACATCCTCCGAGGCCGGTGATTCCATAATTTTTGCCAGGGGTTGTATATTATACATTTATTTTAGTCAAGATTTGACAACTTGCATGGATATTGTTCAGTAATCACTGAAATAATGCATAAATCTTTAGTTGTCTGTCTTTCTCAGGGCTCTCTGTGTGATGTGACCTGCAGTACCTTGCTGCCAACCTGGCAATGTCACGACAGTTTCACCGCCTATGAGTGAGTGACTGATAAATAAAACACTCTTGAATCTTAAGTCCTTTCTCCAGAATCCTTCTTAAGGCCAAGTCTGCAACATACTGTGTAGTCATCATTTATTTCATTCAAGGCTCCAGAATATAAAAATATAAAGGGATATGTTCACTCCTTCCCCCTTCGACGGGGGCGGTGCAGTTTTAGCTGCAGCCCCCATCACTCCCACCCAAGCTGATGGCGGCGCATCTCAGGGTTGCTGCGTGGCCTTCACCCACTTGCCTCAATTTGGATAACAGACTTCTTCAAAATTAGTGAAGATAAACAATGTCAAATGTATATGTGTTGTCTTTAATTCTGATGTGTGCCATTATTATGGTAAACAAGTAATAATTGTGTCAAATTATATATCATACATCATCATCATTTTGGAGGAATGAATGGAGAGGAGGGGAAGGAGGGACTGGGAATGAGGAGGTGAAGGAGGGACTGGATGGAGAGCAGGTGAAGGAGGGAGAAGAGGCTAACAAAACAGTAAAATGGTTTCTCCTCTCACTGGGCCTCATGTATCAAAGTTGCGCACTTGTGGCATAAATTTACGGTGTAAATTTGAAGTACACCAAAGTTGCCGTGTCATGTATCAAGCAGTGCGCACCTGCCCATTTCCGGCGTACGCCTGACGTGACCTTGATAAATGTGGCGGGTGAAAACAATCGTAATTATAATAAACACGCCCATAAATATTCAGACTCCGCTTCAGACACACCCTCATTTTACGACATGGAAGCCAGGAAGACGGCAAAGAAAAAGAACTCCACCAATCACGACGCGTCAAACTGTCATTAAACTTAAATAAGACAGGGATGAAATTGAGGTGTGAGAGTCACTAGGTGTTCACAGGAAACATTTATTTCTGTATTTATTTATTTATTTATGCTAGTTGCTATTATATATTTTCTGTTGTGTTTCTATTCAGGTTATTTTTGTCTCTTTCTCTAAAATTGTATATAATAATCATTAGATTATTAATATATAAGCAAAGTTTAACATAGAAAAGGTAAATAATACTCACAGACGTATGCTGTTTAGGGTTTTAGCGGGGGAAAATTAAGCGAAAGAAAGAAATAAACGAAGCAATCGACCGAAGCATTGCTTCAATCTGCGAACCACGCTTCGATTGGTTCAAGGTTCAAAGCAAAGCCGCGCTGCAGAAAAGTTGATTAAGGACCCGCTGCAGGGTCTGTAATCAATGTAGAGAAAAGATCATTTTCTTGACAAACACCCGCCAAAACAACGGCCACTCTGAAGGACCGATAACAGAATCGTTAAGCACAAAGCTTATTGATGTCGGTGGATCGAATAATTTCTTAACGATACCCGAAAGGAACCGGTTCTTGATACCATCCCTAGTCCTGACGTCGCGCCTTTTTCCACTCACACCTGGCTGCAGGTGTGTGTTTCCGAGTGACAAACACTGTTATGAGTAGTTGTTGGCGCTCTTTTTTCTTCTGGGAGAGAAGATTCTTATAAACAGACACAAAGAACACATAACACTGTAAAAAAAAAAAAAAAAAAAAAAGCATGCAAAATTGGACTAAAAACGCAGCGAAACTGCGAGGCCGCGAAAGGTGAACCGCGTTATAGCGAAGGACCACTGTATTCTCTTTTCACATGTCAATAATTCTTGATATGTGGATATTTGCTCACTCAATTAATGAGATACGTCTAATTTTTCAGATTTCTTTATTCTTAAAATGTATTTCTTTATTTATTTTATTGTAACAAACGAATGGTGAAAACAAAACCTGATTGCAGCACGGGCGAAGGGAATGACAACACTACAGTTGTAATTATCAATTTCATTCTCTAAAACGATCACACCACATAAAGTTAAGCTCAGCGCTGCTCTGGCTCCAGGCTCGAAGTCTGGAGAAAAAGGCGAGCAGCGCTTTCTTTGCAGTCAGCGCTGTGGCCACGGATCGTGCTCGATAGACCAGCAATCCCGCAAAAGCGGGATTTGTATTTATTATTATGTAGTATAATCAGGAAAGTGTTATTTATGTAACATATGCATTGATTTGTATGATGGCACTGTTTATCAGGCCGATCATTTTCATGTGGATTCCAGCGCTGGTTCATTTTAGCGTCTAATTTACGCCACCTCTCAACCTGGTGTATATTTTCAGCGCAGCGTACTCCGACCACATTGATAAATGCCAAGTGGCGCAGCCGTTTTGCCGTACACCCCATATACGCTCAAATATCGCTGTACGCACGTTGATACATGAGGCCCACTGTAGGCGTGTGTGTGTCTGTGCACTACCGCACAAAATATTTTTTGATGATGAGAACAGGCAAATGGTTTCTGTGTGTGTGTGTGTGTGTGTGTGTGTGTGTGTGTGTGTGTGTGTGTGTGTGTGTGTGTGTGTGTGTGTGTGTGTGTGTGTGTGTGTGTGTGTGTGTCTTAACAACACTGAAATGGTTCCTCCTCACACTGGATGTTTATGCCTTTATTCTCAAATTGCTGTTGAGAACAGCAACATGGTGTCATTCCTGCTTTGTCAGTGTCCTTTGATCCAAACTTTTCATGAACTGAAGAGTAAAATGGTTTCTCCACACACTCCACTCACACTTTTTCATGAACCGACTGGGGGAAGGGAGGTGAAGGAGGGATGGAGGAAGAGGAGGGGAAGTAGGGACTGGAGGGAGAGTTGGTGCAGCAGAGATTAGAAAGAGAGGAGGGGAAGTAGGGACTGGAGGGATTGGATTTGAAGGAGGGAGAAGAGGTGAAGGAGGGACTGAAGGGAGAGTGCAGGAGGGACCGGAGAGAGAGGAGGTGAATGAGGGAGAAGAGGTGAAGGAAGGACTGGAGCGAAGTTGGTGTAAGAGGGACTGGAGGAGAGTAGGTGCAGGAGGGACAGGAGGTGAAAGGGGGAATGGGGAGAGGAGGTGAAGGAGGGACTGGAGGGAGAAGATGTGCAGGAGTGACTGGAGGAAGGGAGGTGAAGGGGAGATGGAGGGAGGGGAGGTGAAGGAAGGACTGGAGCGAAGTTGGTGCAAGAGGGACTGGAGGAAGGAGAGGATGGGGATGAGAGAAATTGTATGACACTTTGGAGCTGATGCGTGCCTTGCAGTTGAAGCTGAAGCTTTCGGAGGCCTGTGAATATTCTTAATTCATAATTGGGAATATTCTAAATTCATAATTGGGATTTGGCTGTTCAAGTGGAACTGTTAAAAGTGGTTTTCACTGCTCAGCTACAACACTCCAGGCTTATCTAACCTCAAGGACAAATTGCCCACTGTTTACCTCCAGAGGAATTTATTCAGGCCTTGGTGAGATTATTCGGCTCTATTCTTATCTCAACCTACAAAGACAAACTGACTTACACATGGACTGAAGCATGCTCCAGCTTTTCCCTTTCACCTCCCTTCCTGCCCCCCTGCGGCAGGCCCCTGTTCTTCCCAAGCTGGCAGGTGGCGCGACTCCAGTTGCAGCGGCTACCACACACTCACATCGCCTCAATTTGGAAAACAGACTGTTTCAAGTTTAGTGCACATAAACAATGTCAAATGTATATGTGTTGTCTTAATTCTGATGTGTGCCATTATTATGGTAAACAAGTAATAATTGTGGATTAATTGCTGTTTGTCTGTGGAATGTGAGTGTGGCAATCTCGTAATGTCAATGATAATAAAGCTAGCCATCCATCCATCCATCCATCCATCCATCCAGGATGGAGGGTGAGCAGAGGATGAGGGTGAGCAGAGCAGGATGAGTATAAAGGGAGATGAGGTGTATGGGAGACTGCAAGGAGATGAGGAGCAGGAAGGGGAGGAATCAAATCAAATCAATTTTATTTATATAGCACCAAATCACAACAAACAGTTGCCCCAAGGCGCATTATATTGTAAGGCAAAAGCCATACAATAATTACAGAAAAACCTCAACGGTCAAAACGACCCCCTATGAGCAAGCACTTGGCGACAGTGGGAAGGAAAAACTCCCTTTTAACAGGAAGAAACCTCCAGCAGAACCAGGCTCAGGGAGGGGCAGTCTTATGCTGGGACTGGTTGGGGCTGAGGGGAGAGAATCAGGAAAAAGACATGCTGTGGAAGAGAGCAGAGATCAATCACCACTGATCAAAAGCAGAGTGGTGCATACAGAGCAAAAAGGGGTGAATAAAAAGAAACACTGGGTGCATCATGGGAAACCCCCCAGCAGTCTAAGTCTATAGCAGCATAACTAAGGGATGGTTCAGGGTCACCTGATCCAGCCCTAACTATAAACTTTTTCAAAAAGGAAAGTTTTAAGCTTAATCTTAAAAGTAGAGAGGGTGTCTGTCTCCCTAATCCGAATTGGGAGCTGGTTCCACAGGAGAGGAGCCTGAAAGCTGAAGGCTCTGCCTCCCATTCTACTCTTACAAACCCTAGGAACTACAAGTAAGCCTGTAGTCTGAGAGCGAAGCGCTCTATTGGGGTGATATGGTACTAAGAGGTCCCTAAGATAAGATGGGACCTGATTATTCAAAACCTTATAAGTAAGAAGAAGAATTTTAAATTCTATTCTGGAATTAACAGGGAGCCAATGAAGAGAGGCCAATATGGGTGAAATATGCTCTCTCCTTCTAGTCCCCGTTAGTACTCTAGCTGCAGCATGTTGAATTAACTGAAGGCTTTTCAGGGAACTTTTAGGACAACCTGATAATAATGAATTACAGTAGTCCAGCCTAGAAGAAATAAATGCATGAATTAGCTTTTCAGCATCACTCTGAGACAAGACCTTTCTAATTTTAGAGATATTGCGCAAATGCAAAAAAGCAGTCCTACATATTTGCTTAATATGCACATTGAAGGACATATCCTGATCAAAAATGACTCCAAGATTTCTCAGTATTACTGGAGGTCAGGGTAATGCCATCCAGAGTAAGGATCTGGTTAGACACGTTTCTAAGATTTGTGGGGCCAAGTACAATAACTTCAGTTTTATCTGAATTTAAAAGCAGGAAATTAGAGGTCATCCATGTCTTTATGTCTGAAAGACATTCCTGCAGTTTAACTAATTGGTGTGTGTCCTCTGGCTTCATGGATAGATAAAGCTGGGTATCATCTGCGTAACAATGAAAATTTAAGCAATGCTTTCTAATAACACTGCCTAAGGGAAGCATGTATAAAGTGAATAAAATCGGTCCTAGCACAGAACCTTGTGGAACTCCATAATTAACCTTAGTCTGTGAATAAGACTCCCCATTTACATGAACAAATTGTAATCTGTTAGATAAATATGATTCAGACCACTGCAGCACAGTGCCTTTAATACCTATGGCATGCTCTAATCTCTGTAATAAAATTTTATGGTCAACAGTATCAAAAGCTGCACTGACATCTAACAGGACAAGCACAGAGATGAGTCCACTGTCTGAGGCCATAAGATCATTTGTAACCTTCACTAATGCTGTTTCTGTACTATGATGAATTCTGAAACCTGACTGAAACTCTTCAAATAGACCATTCCTCTGCAGATGATCAGTTAGCTGTTTTACAACTACCCTTTCAAGAATTTTTGAGAGAAAAGAAAGGTTGGAGATTGGCCTATAATTAGCTAACATAGCTGGGTCAAGTGATGGCTTTTTAAGTAATGGTTTAATTACTGTGTGATGTATGCGTTAATTCTCAAATTGCTGCTGCATCAATATAATTTACAGGAATGAGAACCACTGTTTTGTCAGTGTCCTTTGATCCAACTTTTTGGAAGGAGAGACTGCATGAAGAGGTGAAGGAGGGACTGGGGGAAGGGAGGTGAAGGAGAGAGAGGAGGTGCATTAGGGACTGTAGGGTGAGTAGGTGCAGGAGGGAATGGAGAGAGAGGAGGTGAATGAGGGAATGGGGAGGGACTTGAAGGAGATCAGGAGCAGGAGTGAGAGATGGTCGAAGGATGGCCTGGATGGGGATAAGGTGAAGGAGGGACTAGAGGTAGAGGAGGTGACTGAGACAGACAAGGTGCAGAAGGGACAAGAGGGAGAGGAGGGGCAGGAGGTGAACGAGAGTCTGGAGGGAGATGAGGGAATGGAGGGAGAGCAGGTGATGGATATTTTATGATGATGAGAACAGGCAAATGGTTTCTTTTTCTCGTATAATTGTTTCTCTCTCTCTCTCTCTCTCTCTGTGTCTTAACAGAACATTGAAATGGTTCCTCCTCACACTGGATTTGTTTGCGTTAATTCTCAAATTTCTGTTGAGAACACCAAAATGGTGTCATTCCTGCTTTGTCAGTGTCCTTTGATCCAAATGTTTCATGAACCGAAGAGGGAAATGGTTTCTCCACACCCCGTGTGTGTGTGTGTGTGTGTGTGTGTATGCACTCATGCACGCACAAACTATTTTATGATGATAACAGGCAAATGGTTTCTTTTCTGGTTTAAACATCTTGTTTGTGCTTGTATCCAGTTTTTTTCATGGGAAGAACAGCAACATTTCTACACACTCTGTGTGTTAACAGAACAGTCAGATGGTTTCTCCTCACACTGGATGTGTGTGTGTATTCTCAAATTGCTGTTGCATCAATATAATTTACAGGAATGAGACCAGCAAAATGGTGTCATTTCTGTTTTGTCAGTGTCCTTTGATCCAACTTTTTCATGAACCGACTGGAGGAAAAGGAGGTGAAGGAGGGACTGGATGGAGATGAGGTGTGTGTGTGTGTGCGTGCGTGAATATTTCATCTTTGTCATCAAAATATTTTACAATGAAAACAGCAGAATGGTTTAATTTTTAATATGTTATTCATATATATATATATATATATATATTCATATGTTATGTATTTTTATATTTTATTTTTGTTGTTAGTAGTCATAGTACTATTATCATCATAAGGCTCAAAGGAAATAGAAATATTGTGTTATGATCATGATTAGTATTCATGGGTTTATTTAAAACTGTACAACAAAAATGCCCTTTTTTTTGTATGGGACACTAGCCTGTGCAGCGACCGGAAGAACAGGGGTCAAAGGGGTCAAGAGAGAGATTGGCTGGATGACCACAGGCATCAAGGTGCTGTTCAGTCTGACATATGTCATAAAGGTTTTAGTCGAGATGGAACTGAGTTGAGGGAGAGGAGGTGAAAGAAGAACTGAAGGGAGAGGAGGGGAAGGAGTGACTACAGGGAGAGTATGCGAAGACGGGAGACAAGGTGCAGAAGGGAATGGAGGGAGAGGAGGTGAAGGACGAACTGGAGGGAGGTGAGGTGCAGGACAGACTGGAGGGAGAGGAGGTGCAGGAGGGAGAGGAGGTGCAGGAGGGAGAGGAGGTGAAGGAGGAACTGGAGGGAGGTGAGGTGAAGGAGGAACTGGAGGGAGAGGAGGTGAAGGAGGGACTGGACAGAGGTGAGGTGAAGTAGCGAGAGGATGTGCAGGAGGGACTGGAAGGCGGTTAGGAAATAAAGACCCTGGAATTATATTGCTTTTTTTCTGGCCTTGAAAAAAAATGTTTCTTTGTAACAAAACCTGGTGAGCGAAGCAGGGGAAATTAAAGTGATGTTGTGTGAGTATGAGAGAGAGAGAGAGAAATAAATTCCATTGAACAATCCAAACTTGTTTCTTTGCTAAATTATAAAATTAATTAATTTATACATTTATCTATATGCCATACCATATGTCTTTGTTAAAGAGCACAAGACAAAGTCTTTCAGCATGAAAGTACATATTTTTAATGTGTGACAGCATCCTGCATCCTAACTGAATCTCTGCTGTTTCTCTGCTGAAAATAGTGTCAAAATTCGGGGAGTTACGGATTAGTGTAGTTGGGGATACACTTTCCTCACAACAAATAAATGCACTGGGGATGCAATAGGGACCCATCCAAGATGGTAGCCGCCCTGATATGTCAGCTCCAATAGGCAGCAGCAGTCAATGAGGCATTTATGTATATAATGTATATGAGTACATCATCCCTAGAGATCAATATGGGGTCACCAACAAGCTGAAGCAAGTGTCCTCTTTGACTACTGGCTCCAAACACTGACCCTGAAGATTCACATGTTGCTCTTTGTGATAGTCATAGAGGCAGGTTGACTTTGAGTTGGATATACAAGTGCTGACATCTGCCTTGGATGTTTGCTCTTGACCACACCCCTGATGCCAGGCGGCAAGATCTGCTGGTACTGGATACTAGAGTTTTAGCAGATCCCTCTGTTTCCAACACTGTCAGGACAGCTGAAGATTAAAAATTGTTTAGCAATGGCTGTAAATTTTCTAAGAGTGATTTTAGCATTTAGACTATTATGTAGACTTTTGAATGAAACCTGAAGTACCAGCTGAAACATTGACAGTTTGTCAACTGTATCGGGGGACAGTTTGCTGGAAATATTTTTACTGGAAGTTGAGGTTTAAAATTTATAAAACTGGAGGAAAAGAAGCATTTTAGGTGAATTTTATTATTTTACCAACAAACCAATAAGACATCAAAAATGAGGTGGAAAAAAAACATTATGGATGAATTTCACCCACATCTTTTTTTTTCCCACAAAACATATAATTTCATATTTCCACAGGGAATAACTGTTAAGTGTTTGGATGAACAACAATAACCATGATCATCAAGAGAGAGAGAGAACGAACGAACATTTGGGTGAATTTCTGTTTACACCCCAAAAACTCCATATTTTCCCGAAGATATAAAATTTCAACATTCACAGAATCAAAGTATCCCAGCATGCAGCAGGACTCAGAGTGACACAGACGCCACCTCACATCTCGATTATTGCAACACCTTGCTGACAGGTGAACCACCATGAACATCTAAACACATCACACCTTCACACCACCTATTAGTCCAAATCTTCTGCCACACTGACTGCCACTGTTTTTGTTTTTTTATTATTATTATTTCTGTTGGATTTCTTTTTAAAAGAATGCAACGTGCCCCGGGGTTTATAGTTGCACCCTAAACATTGCTGCCATTGTATCCAAAGGCCCTCTTTAAGCTGGTGACATGTTTCCTTAATTGCTGATGTCTGCACCTCTTGGGCACTTGGGTGACCAGGGATTTCCTCGAGGTATTTCTTCAGGTTCTTCTTCCTAAGCCCTCTCGCCCCCACCACGACTGGTATTATATCTCATTCTTTCAATGACCATGTTGTTCATAGGTTATTTTTAAGGTCTTGGTATTTTGTGATTTCTTTTCCCACCATTACTGCTCTATTGAGACCAAAGTCATTGGGGACTGTTCCATCAATACTTTTTGGCTATTTTTTCTTCTTCATTCCAAATACCAACATCAGGTTTTATTGCACCTCCTTCAATATCACTGTTGCACTTCTATTGTGTCCTTTACGTTTTATTAAAGGTTTTGCATTTATTTTCTTGTCTTTGTTCCTAAAGGCCCCCTGACATGAACATGTCTTTGATTCACGCACTACCACACCTGTGTTGTGCTCTAGAGTAAACTTGTCTTCAACAGGACGTGAGAGGGGCGCCGGTGTGTGCTTTTGCGCACAGAGAATTTCGAAATGTTCAAAAAAAAATCTTTCACACATAAATATTGTCCTACGTGGCGCGATCTAATCACCAACGTGATGTGGAGCTCGTCAAGTGGAGTAAAGAAGACGTGAACAGAGCAAGTGGTGATCGCATCAGAGCGCAGCTCATCTGAACGATTATAACAAGTTAAATGTCTCAGGGGACCTTAATTTGTGCAGCCAAGACTTTCGCCCCCCTGACACAAGCATGACTTTGATTCACGCACTTGCACGCCTCGTTGTGATGATCCCACCCACTGTGATCCCAGCTGGATGCCGTTCTTTGTTCTTCCGGCTGCCACACGCTCTGTGCTGGACGCTGTGTATATAAAATAATTATTTGGTGTCGAAGTAATCATTTTCTATGCAAATTGGCTGTTGAAAACAGCTGTAATCACTTCCTGAATCACAGAGGACCGCTCAAGCTTCAGTCGTTCGTGCGAGCGCCAAACAAGCTACAGGGAGCATTTTGAGCTATCTAAAAAGGTAATCTGTTATGTTTACATTGTCATTGCTTGGTAAAACAGTTGTGTGTTCTTTCCTTCTTGTGTGCAGCTGTTCAAGTATATTTATAACAGATTTAACGTCTTGTTATAATCGTTCAGATGAGCTGTGGTCTGATGTGATCCACTGACGCCACCACTTGCTCTGTTCACTTCTTTACTCCATTTGACGAGATGCACATCATGTTGGTGATTAGATTGTGCCAAGTAGCACGACATTTATGCGTGAAAGATTTTTTGAACATTTCAAAATTCTCTGTGTGCAACAGAATGCACCGGTGCCCCTCTCGCGTTCAGTCTAAATACTGCCCGATACTTATTGTAGATCCTCTATTAGCCTGTTTGATTTCTGTAAGACCCAGGCTGCCTTCTCGACAGGGGAGTTATTTTCTGTCCATGCACTGATTTCTGTATGTAACTTTATGTAGGGTGAGCATCTTCCTGGTTTTAGTATCTAACTTATTAAGCTCACCCTGTGACGAGTCTACTATGCCAAGCCCATAGGTCACCACAGGCAATGCAAACTGGTTTATGGTTGTGATCTTGTTCTTTGGTGTGAATTCTGATTTGCAGATCTTTTTGAACAGTTTAGGTATTCTTGTGTTACTCTCTGTCTCATCATCATCATTTCTGTCCTGTATGATTTATCATGTGTGTGTTCAGCTGGCTCTTTCGCCCAAATCTCTGACCACATTCAGAACAGCCAAATTGTTTTTGTCCTGTATGAATTATCATGTGTCTTTTCAGGTTGCCCTTTAGTCCAAATCTTACACCACATTCAGAACAGCCAAATTGTTTTTGTCCTGTATGAATTACCATGTGATTTTTCAGCTGGCTCTTTCGTCCAAATCTTTGACCACATTCAGAACAGCCAAATTGTTTTTGTCCTGTATGAATTATCATGTGATTTTTCAGGTTGCTCTCGAGTCCAAATCTTACACCACATTCAGAACAGCCAAATTGTTTTTGTCCTGTGTGATTTATCATGTGATTTTTCATGTTGCTCTTTCGTGCAAATCTTCTACCACATTCAGAACAGACAAACTGCTTTTGTCCTGTATGAATTATCATGTGGTTTTTCAAGTTGCCCTTTAGTCCAAATCTTCGACCACATTCAGGACAGCCAAACTGTTTTTGTTCTGTATGAATTATCATGTGTGATTTCAGAGTGCTCTTTTGACCAAATCTTCGACCACATTCAGAACAGACAAATTGTTTTTGCCCTGTATGATTTATCATGTGATTTTTCAGGTTGTTCTTTCTTCCAAATCTTTGACCACATTCAGAACAGACAAATTGTTTTTGTCCTGTATGAATTATCATGTGTTTCTTCAGGTTGCCCTTTAGTCCAAATCTTCGACCACATTCAGAACAGCCAAACTGTTTTTGTCCTGTATGAATTATCATGTGTGAGTTCAGAGTGCTCTTTTGACCAAATCTTCGACCACATTCAGAACAGACAAATTGTTTTTGTTCTGTATGATTTATCATGTGATTTTTCAGGTTGTTCTTTCTCCCAAATCTTTGACCACATTCAGAACAGACAAATGGTTTTTGTCCTGTATGAATTATCATGTGTTTTTTCAGGTTGCCCTTTAGTCCAAATCTTCGACCACATTCAGAACAGCCAAACTGTTTTTGTCCTGTAAGAATTAGCATGTTTTTGTTCAGTGTGCCCTTCTGTTTTTGTCTTTTACTCCAATCTGAGCAGCTACATGGTTTTACATTTGCTTGCCTTCCCTTGTGTTGCACTGTGCTCTTCATGTGACCAGAGGTTTTTACATGTTTAGAGCAATTGCATGGTTTCTCAGCAGTGTTGCAATTGCTTGAACTAATGAACTTTTTTTGACGGTTAAAACGTGACCGATGTTCTCTGGTCTGTTTCCAGTCATAACTGTCATCAGTTTCAGTTCCAGAACTGTCTGAACTCCTGCCACTGGTATCTGGTTGTAAATGACTGTTTGGACCTGAGTTGCTGGCTGGTTGTGGTCCTCCATTGTCCTCTCCATCAGCTTCTGCTGTCAGTGTTCTGTGTACAGATGAGTTGCTGGCTACAGGCTCAGCCTCTGTGCTCTCATCACTTTGGCTTTGATGAAGCTGTGATGACTCTGCTTTTTCATCATTTTCACTCTTCACAGGTATGGCAGTGAAACCAAACTGGGTGAGATTTGCCTCCTCCAGCTGCTGAAGCTGCTCTCCCTGGAGATTTATCCACAGCTTTTCTTCTTTAATATCCTCCTGTTCAACACTCGGATTCCATGTGTAGTGTTCATGGAGAATTTCTTCTTTAATCACTAACAATGGCTGCAAATCTGCAAAGAAACAATTAAATGCACAATAAATGTTCAAACAACACTCATTAAAATGAAGCTGAGCTGGATTCCAACATAATGTCAAAATTCATGAAATATGACGAACACATCTACAGTGACATTACAACTCATTAAAAACTATATAAGCCAACTACTTTAATGAATCCAATATATAAAGCTGATCGTGTGTGTGTGTGTGTGTGTGTGTGTGTGTGTGTGTGTGTGTGTGTGTGTGTGTGTGTGTGTGTGTGTGTGTGTGTGTGTGTGTGTGTGTGTGTGTGTGTGTGTGTGTGTGTGTGTGTGTGTGTGTGTGTGTGTGTGTGTGTTCTCTATGCACAGCCACAGTAATTAAGCAATCAACACCAAACTTGCTAAGGTGACTGGGGGCACCAAGGGGGAGGTCACTGGGGCCCTTAGGTTGAAAGCATAAGTGTACGAACACACACACACACACAGTCAGCCTTATACAGTAGTGTTCAGAATAATAGTAGTGCTATGTGACTAAAAAGATTAATCCAGGTTTTGAGTATATTTCTTATTGTTACATGGGAAACAAGGTACCAGTAGATTCTCACAAATCCAACAAGAACAAGCATTCATGATATGCACACTCTTAAGGCTATGAAATTAGGCTATTAGTAAAAAAAAAAAGTAGAAAAGGGGGTGTTCACAATAATAGTAGCATCTGCTGTTGATGCTACAAACTCAAAACTATTATTACCTCTGCCAAGGAGGTTATGTTTTCAGTCGAGTTTGTCTGTCTGTCTGTCAGCGGGATAACTCAAAACATTTTGATGAAATTTTGTGGAGTGGTTGGAAATGACAAGAGGAACAAGTGATTAAATTTTAGTGGTGATCCAGATCACAATCCGGATCCAGGAATTTTTTAAAGGATTCTTCACCATTGCGGGATAAGGGGGAATTTTGACATTCTAGTTTCTACCTCCATAAAAACAAGGCAGAAAGGATTGAAAAAATGAGGGTGTAACATAGTCAAATGTTCTATCAAACAACAAAGTTTGGTGATGATCGGATCCGGATTCCGGATCTGGTGATCCAGAATATGTAAAAATATAGGGAAAATAGAAAATGTCAGTGTGAGGTGACAAATGAAGCTAGAGATGCACAACAAACACCAAATTGTAGCTGAAGGTGTCATCAGATTTGATGTAGCTTCAAATGTTATAGAGCTAGATCCAGAAGAAAACCGCCATTACAGAAAAATCATTTTTATACAATAACTTTTCAACTAATAAAGACATAAAAGTGATTCCAAGTTCTAGTGGTATGTTTTCATGGTCAAGGATGTCAAATATAAAGGAAAGAAAAGTGTATGTATCATAGTTTTGGTTGTAACAATGAATTGTTGAATAGATCACTGTGCCAAGGAGGGAATCTCTTTAGGGTCAGTGACCCTATGGCCTTGTTAGTAAACGATGTCAAATACAACACACTGCAAAGAGGAAATCCCTCATGACAAACTATACAGGGCTGGGGAGCACAATGAATTTATTAGATGGACTATCAGCCCATGGGGCCCGGCCGGGCTCAGCCCGAAAGAGTGACGTGGGCCCGCCCTCCTGTGGGTTCACCACCTGCAGGGGGGGCCATGGGGGTCGGGTGCAGAGAGGATTGGGTGGCGGTCGAGGGCGGGTGGCCCGGCGGCCCGGTCCATGCTCACAGCCCCTGGCTGTTGGGACGTGGAATGTCACCTCGCTAGGGGGGAAGGAGCCTGAGCTTGTGCGGGAGGTTGAGAGATACCGACTAGAGATAGTCGGGCTCACCTCCACGCATAGCTTGGGCTCTGGTACCCAACTCCTGGAGAGGGGCTGGACGCTTCATTTTTCTGGTGTCGCCCACGGGGAGAGGCGAAGAGCTGGGGTCGCATTGCTTATTGCTCCCCAGCTCAGTCGCCAAGTGTTGGAGTTCACTCCGGTGAACGAGAGGGTCACGTCCCTACGCCTTCGGGTCAGGGACAGGTCTCTCACCGTTGTCTCGGCCTACGGGCCGAGCAGCAGTGCAGAGTACCCGACCTTCCTGGAGTCCCTGGGAGGGGTACTAGATAGCGCTCCGACTGGGGACTTCATTGTTCTCCTGGGGGATTTCAACACCCATATGGGCGGCAACAGTGAGACCTGGAGGGGAGTGATCGGGAAGCACAGCCTCCCCGATCTGAACCCGAGTGGTGTTCAGTTGTTGGACTTCTGTGCTAGTCACAGTTTGTCCATCACGAACACCATGTTCGAGCACAAGGGTGTCCATAAGTGCACGTGGCACCAGGACACCCTGAGCCGGAGGTTAATGATAGACTTTGTAGTCGTATCATCTGACCTTCGGCCACGTGTCTCGGACACTCGAGTGAAGAGAGGGGCAGAGCTGTCGACTGATCACCACCTAGTGGTGAGTTGGATCCGCTGGGAGGGTAGGAAGCCGGTAAGACCTGGCAGGCCCAAACGTATCGTGAGGGTCTGCTGGGAACGACTGGTGGAACCCTCTGTCAGCGAGGTCTTCAACTCCCACCTCTGGGAGAGCTTCTCCCAGATCCCGGGGGAGGTTGGAGACATGGAGTCCGAGTGGACCATGTTCTCCACCTCCACTGTTGATGCGGCTGCTCGTAGCTGTGGTCGCAAGGTCTCTGGTGCCTGTCGCGGCGGCAATCCCCGAACCCGGTGGTGGACACCAGACGTAAGGGATGCCATCAAGCTGAAGAAGGAGTCCTACTTATCTTTGTTGGTAGGTGGGACCCCAGAGGCAGCTAATGGGTACCGGCAGGCAAAAACTTGTGTCTGGGAGGAGTTCGGGGAGGCTATGGAGGAGGACTATCGGTCGACCTCGAAGAGATTCTGGCAAACCGTCCGACGCCTCAGGAAGCGGAAGCAGCTCTCCACCAGCACTGTTTACGGTGCGGGTGGGGAGCTGTTGACCCTGACTGGGGATGTTGTCGGGCGGTGGAAGGAGTACTTCGAGGATCGTCACGTCTTCCGAAGAGGAAGCAGAGACTGGGGACTCGGAGGCGGACTCATCCATTACCCAGGCCGAAGTCACCAAGGTGGTTAGAAAGCTCCTTGGTGGCAAGGCTCCTGGGGTGGATGAAATCCGTCCTGAGTACCTTAAGTCTCTGGATGTTGTGGGGCTGTCTTGGCTGACACGCCTCTGCAACATCGCATGGCGATCGGGGACAGTGCCTCTGGATTGGCAGACCGGGGAGGTGGTCCCTCTGTTTATGAAGGGGGTCCGGAGGGTGTGTTCCAACTATAGGGGGATCACACTCCTCAGCCTCCCCGGTAAGGTCTATTCCAGAGTACTGGAGAGGAGAATTCGACCGATGGTCGAACCTCGGATTCAGGAGGAGCAGTGTGGTTTTCGTCCTGGTCGCGGCACACTGGACCAGCTCTACACGCTCCATCGGGTGCTCGAGGGTTCATGGGAGTTTGCCCAACCAGTCCACATGTGTTTTGTGGATCTGGAGAAGGCATTCGACCGTGTCCCTCGGGGCACCCTGTGGGGAGTGCTCCGGGAGTACAGGATCCAGGGTTCTTTGCTAAGGGCTATCCGGTCCCTGTACGACCGCAGCAGGAGCTTGGTTCGCATTGCCGGTAGTAAGTCAAACCTGTTTCCAGTACACATTGGCCTCCACCAGGGCTGCCCTTTGTCACCGGTTCTGTTCATTATTTTTATGGACAGAATTTCTAGGTGCAGCCGGGGTATAGAGGGGGTCTGGTTTGGGAACCACAGAATCTCGTCTCTGCTGTTTGCGGACGATGTAGTTCTGTTGGCTTCATCAAATCAGGACCTTCAGCGTGCACTGGGGCAGTTTGCAGCTGAGTGTGAAGCGTCCGGGATGAAAATCAGCACCTCCAAATCCGAGGCCATGGTTCTCGACCGGAAAAAGGTGCTTTGCCCTCTTCAGGTCGGTGGAGTGTCCTTGCCTCAAGTGGAGGAGTTTAAGTATCTCGGGGTCTTGTTCACGAGTGAGGGACGGATGGAGCGTGAGATCGATAGATGGATCGGTGCAGCATCTGCGGTGATGCGGTCGCTGTATCGGACCGTCGTGGTGGAGAGCTGAGTAGGGGGGCAAAGCTCTCAATTTACCGATCGATCTACGTTCCGATCC
Organism: Thalassophryne amazonica; assembly: GCF_902500255.1. NCBI lineage: Eukaryota > Metazoa > Chordata > Actinopteri > Batrachoidiformes > Batrachoididae > Thalassophryne > Thalassophryne amazonica. The sequence goes on from NC_047105.1 coordinate 130,625,638, forward strand.
TCACCTATGGTCATGAGATTTGGCTCATGACCGAAAGAACGAGATCGCGAGTACAAGCGGCCGAGATGAGTTTCCTCCGCAGGGTGGCTGGGCACTCCCTTAGAGATAGGGTGAGGAGCTTGGTCACTCGGGAGGAGCTCGGAGTCGAGCCGCTGCTCCTCCACGTCGAAAGGAGTCAGTTGAGGTGGCTCGGGCATCTTTTCCGGATGCCCCCTGGACGCCTTGCTGGAGAGGTGTTCCGGGCACGTCCCACTGGGAGGAGGCCCCAGGGAAGACCCAGGACACGCTGGAGGGACTACATCTCTCGGCTGGCTTGGGAACGCCTTGGGGTTCCCCCAGAGGAGCTGGAGGAGGTGTGTATGGATCAGGAGGTCTGGGCGGCTTTGCTTGGGCTGCTGCCCCCGCGACCCGACTCCGGATAAAGCGGAAGAAAATGGATGGATGGCTGGATGGAAGGACTATCATTTGGCATTATTATATTTTAGTGGCAATGAATATCACTATCCAGATTACTTCAATTAGCAAAAGCAAAGTGATGAGTCAGCAGTATACTCAGCAGTGGTTAAGTTCTGGTTCAGTGCACATCAATGGAACAAAGTACAGAAGGTGCAAAACCAACTCCCAGGTGTTGATGAATCACGCCTAGGATCCAGAAAACCCAGAGGCTGACATCAGCACCTTACTGTCGCATATGGGTGATTCTTAGACTACGGGCACTTTTATGTCCCTTGATCATATTTTATGAAAAAAAGAAAAAAGGGGAAATTTCACACTTTTATAGTTATCTTTACAATGAAAGTGTTTGAAGAAATTTGTCCTAGTAGTCTATGATGACTTTTTCACCTTTTTTCAGCATCATTATATGCAAGTATTGCCGTTTTGTGCTTGTCCCACACCCAGACTTATGCTCTTCAATGATAAAAATAAATAGTAAACAAACATTTTTTCTAATGTTTTAAAATATCTCTGAATAAAATATCAGTAAAATAATCAAAACATAATTGGGGTATTCAATGTCATACAACTGTTGTGATTTTTTTTTAAACAAAATGTAGTTGTCCCACACTATTTCCGTAATTTCCACCACAACAATAATGTCCCTTTAAAAAGTTTGTATGAAAGATTGTGTGGGTAGTTTCTATGGAGATAAACAGTAACATCAGAGCACATGTATATAGCGCCAAATCACAACAAACAGTTGCCCCAAGGCACTTTATATTGTAAGGCAATGGTGTGGTGGAAATTACATTTACAAGGCCAATAGTGCCCGTAGTTAAAGAATCACCCATATATTCTGCTTCGGTGCACTTCCCTGAATATATAGAAGGTGCACTTCATTATGTAGCACATGCAACACTTAAAAAATAGTTCTATTTCAGAATTTACTGTTATTTATTTAGAGAAGTGTTTCATAAATGTTAAAAATTCATAAATTTGCAGTTTAGTTGAATAATTTGAATTTTGTCTCATTTGTTTTTCTCTATAAGCACATGCAATATCAATATCAGTGCTCAGATGACAGTAGCTTCTGGGAAAGGTGCAAGTTGCAATAAACTGTGATGCCAAGCGCTAAGGATACATGCTATCCAGTCACAGCAGATGAAACTTTTTTTTTTACTACTGAGCAAACATCGTTGTTAGACTTTTTTAGGTTCAATGATTCCACGGCGTGTAGATGTTATGGTGTCAGTGACCCCATGGCCTTGGCAGGGGTTTGCACTCTGAGTGCTTCTAGTGTTCAAACTGCTTTTTTTTTTAGCATTCTTGTGAATCACTAAACTAGTATTTAGTTGTATAACCACAGTGTTTCATGATTTTTTCACATCTGCGAGGCATGGAGTCAACCAACTTGTGGCACCTTTCAGCTGTTATTCCAGTCCAAGGTTCTTTAACAACATTTCACAATTCATTCACATTTCTTGGTTTTGCTTCAGAAACAGCTTTTTTTATGTCACCCCACAAGTTCTCAATTGGATTTAGGTCCAGAGATTGGGCAGGCCACTCCAAAACAATTTTGTTGGTTTGGAACCAAGATTTTGCTCGTTTAATAGTGTGCTTGGGGTCATTGTCTTATTGAAACACCCATTTCAAGGGCATGTCCTCTTCAGCATAAGGCAACATGACCTCTTCAAGTATTTTGACATATCCAAACTGATCCATGATACCTGGTATGCGATATATAGGCCCAACACCATAGTAGGAGAAACATGCCCATATCATGATGCTTGCACCACCATGCTTCACTGTCTTCACTGTGAACTGTGGCTTGAATTCAGAATTTGGGGGTCGTCTCACAAACTGTCTGCGGCCCTTGGACCCAAAAAGAACAATTTTACTCTCATCAGTCCACAAAATATTCCTCCATTTCTCTTTAGGCCAGTTGATGTGTTCTTTGGCAAATTGTAACCTCTTCTGCACATGTCTTTTATTTAACAGAGGGACTTTGCAGGGGATTCTTGCAAATAAATTAGCTTCACACAGGCGTCTTCTGTCACAGCACGTACAGGTAACTCCAGGCTGTCTTTGAGCATCCTGGAGCTGATCAATGGGTGATCTTTTGCCATTCTGGTTATTCTTATATCCATTTTGATGGTTGTTTTCCATTTTCTTCCACACATCTCTGGTTTTTTTGTCCATTTTAAAGCATTGGAGATCATTGTAGATGAACAGCCTATAGTTTTTTGCACCTGCGTATACGTTTCCCCTATCCAATCAACTTTTTAATCAAACTACGCTGTTCTTCTGAACAATGTCTTGATTGTCCCATTTTCCTCAGGCTTTCAAAGAGAAAAGCAAGTTCAACAGGTGCTGGCTTCATCCTTAAATAGGCGACACCTGATTCACTCCTGTTTGATCCACAAAATTGACAAACTCACTGACTGAATGCCACACTACTATTATTGTGAACACCCCCTTTTCTATTTTTTTTTTTTTTTTTTTTTTTTTTTACACTAATAGCCCAATTTCATAGCCTTAAGAGTGTGTATATCATGAATGCTTGGTCTTGTTGGATTTGTGAGAATCTACTGAATCTACTGGTACCTTGTTTCCCATGTAACAAGAAATATACTCAAAACCTGGATTAATCTTTTTAGTCACATAGCACTACTATTATTCTGAACACTACTGTATATTAAATCATGACCCGCTCACTGGAGCCCTTGTTTTTGCAGTTCACGTGATACTCAGGTCAGGTAGCAAGCATCACACTTTACTTAATACGTAGTAGTGGCTGGCTAAGGTGCACTTTAATTACGAATGGGCTAGTGCGCGCTGCATGCAAGTTAAGGTGCATGTTTTTTCAATTCAAATGTACCTGCTGTGTACGGCATGCCAGAGTATTGCAGTGATAAGACATGCTATCACCTTTATATCATCATTAACTTGAGTCTCAGGAATGTCACAAAGTCTATGAAAATTAATGACATGTCGTTTTTTTCAAGAAAAAAAAAAAATTACTCACTGGAGAAATGAGTTTAAACTTAATTATAAGGCTCTATCATTGATAGACTCCAATAATGCTTTACAATGTAAAACTAGCTGTGTTTTATAGACAAATTTCACTTGTAAATGTTTGGTTGCCCTATATTTTCTTTTATTATTTGTAAATAATATATAATAAGCCCCTTATGATGTATTGTTATCTGTATGAGGCTTTATTAGTTTTTCTGTCATGTCTGTCTTTTGTGCATCTGCCTCCCTGCTGCATGTCTGAGTCCTGGTGTGTTCTGCTTTTGTTCTGCTTTTCGGTCTCTGCTCTCTCTCTGCATGTGTGTCTGTGTCGGCATGCTGGTGTGAGTTTGTGTTGGGCACACCCTCTTGGCTGGACTCCACAATAGAACCGGCTCCTGGCTCTGGAGTGGGTGCTGGGACAATTAACCCTTCTGCCACCCTTTGCAGGTCTACGGGTGTATCCAGCAGCCTGGATGAAGCGGAGTGGATCGGTCCAGTTGCAGATGACATCACAGAAGGGTCCTGAGTCCCAGACTTTGCTGGCGCTGATGAGGAGCTGGCCACCTCCGCCGCTGAAGATGTCTCCGGAGACCTGTCTGTCCACACGGCTGATTACGTTAACATGGATCCTCCTGCCACCTCTACTGATAATGTCATCGTGGAGTCAGCAGTTCCAGCTCTTGATGGCGATACAAAGGAGCTGCTCGATTCCATCCGAGTGTGCCGCTGCGGGACGGTCTGCCTCCACCTCTGAGGACATTAGCATGGGAACGTCTGTCCTTACATCTGAAGACATTGTGGTGGACACGGACGCCTCCGCAAGTGACAGTGTCATAACGGAGCTGTCAACTCCCCCAATGGTGATTGATTGAGGAGCCTTCATCCCCCGCTCCAGAGGACATCCACGAAGGATGTCATCCCCGCTTCGGAAGACATCGGTGAAGCCAGGCTGCACGTCCCCACTTCTGAAGACGTCGTGAGATTGGGGCTGGATGTCCCTGTCCCAAACACGGCAGAGAACCTCAGTGGGCAGTGCAGCAGTTCTGTTGACTCAGTTAGGAACTGACGAGCCGGACAGTCACACTTCTGCCTCCACCGTGGTCTTCAGCCGGCCGACGAGCCAGTCACCCTTCACGCTGTCATCCTCCTGCTGGCCAAAGGGCCAGCTTTTTGTTTTTTCCATGGACTCTGGCCAGTTGATGAGCCGGACACGTGTTGTTCCTGGGAACTGCAGCCGGCTGACAAGCCGGTCACCTTTCACTTTGTCATCCTCCTGCCAGCCAAAGGGCCAGCCTCTCGTTTCTTCTTTGAACTCCTGCTCATTGATGGACTGACCACCCCCCCATCGCTCCTGTGAACTTCAGCCGGCCAATTAGCTTGACTCCTCTCTCCACCGGGTCCTTCAGCCAGCACCTGGGTCCATATCCCAGCTTGGGGCTGTGCTCCAGCCACATACCTGGTCAGCAATCAGCCCCCGCTTTCAGCGGTGGTTGGATGTTTCAGATGTTGTACAGTAATGTTCTGAGTAGTGGTGTTCTCCCAGGTGGCCCTTTTTTGTTTCATGAGATTTCCACCTGTGGGCCTTCCACCGCTGCCCCCCGTGTTTGTTTTCTGTGTATGGGCTTTTTGGGGTCTCGCAGTTTGGTGATCCTTTCCTTGTTCCACATCTGTCTTTTTTGTGTGTTCCTGTGGTTGTTTTTCTTTTTTGAGGAGAGTGGGAATGCCAAAACCCTCCTCCCATAGTGCCATATGCTTCGAGTGAGAGAGTAGAAATCCTCTGCGCGCACGCAGAAATCAACTTCGGGCACGCTGGTCGTCTCTCGCACAATCTTTGCATTCTGTGCATGTGAAATAATATAATACACCCAAATGCATTTTTTACGCAAGTGTGGTTTTGGTATTGATCTGATGCCATATAAGCCCCACCCATTAAGACAAAGAAGCTTCCACAAAATCTGACTGAGGAGATTATTTGATCACACCTGAAGGGCCTTGGCTACAAGATTTCCAAAAAAAAAAAAAAAGTAACATTTCAAAAGACATCATTGGGAACATTATAAGGAAGTTTAAAACTTATGGAGCAGCTGCAAACCTGCCTGGTTGTGGAAGAAAGCCCATAATTTCATCAAGGACCCTTAGCAACTTAGGATAACTAAGAGAAACCCAAATGTGACTGCAAGACACCTAGGATGACCTGATCAAGTCTGTTACAAGTGCTTCAGTGGCAACTATAAGACATGCACTGAATAAACAAGGACTGCATGGATGGACTCCAAGGCGCACTCCATGTTTGACCACAAGGAACATCAAAAGCCAAGCAGAAATATATTATATGTTGATAGTTAGATAGCTAGATAGTAAAGGTAGTAGCTATCAGCCATCTAATGTACATGGATGACATCAAGCTGTATGCCAAGAGTGAGCGAGACATCACCAGGATCTACACTGAGGATATCAAATGTCATTTGGATAAGTGTGGCCGAATGGTGGCAAAGAGAGGGAAGGTGATCCGGACTGAGAGAGTGGAGGTGCCAGAAGGCAGGATAGGGGACATACAGGACGGTTACAAGTACCTGGGAATCCCACAAGCCAGTGGAACCATGATGAGGACGCAAGAAGGTCAAATAGCAGCCAAATACCTCCAGAATAGGAATGTGGAGATTAATCAATACAAATCAGAATCTAGATACAAACGTGCATGATCCGACTGCATAGATTCATTCAGTGTGCATCGATTCATTTGACAGGTTGAATCATGCTGCATCGCTCGCTGTCTGCTTACAATGATTTTTTCTGATGCACATTGAATGCACCATGGACGGAAGCCAGAAAGCTTAACGATTCCCTTATCTGTCCTTCAGTTCGGGACACCGGAGCGGCCGCTGTTTTTGAGGGTGTTTATCGGGAAATGATCATTTCTCGACATTGATTGCAGACTGCGGCAGGTCTGTTTGAAGCTTGAAGCAACAAAGCAGCGCTTCGACCACTGTTCACTGTGTATGTCTGTGTTGATATGTAGTGTGTTGCGAATTTGTGTATATGTTGTTATGACTGTTATAATTGTTGGACTCATTCTAGCAGGGGTGGGCGTTGATAAGCTTTGCTTCTGCCCACACCCTTTCGGACTCACAGGCTTGTTTATATAACATTCATATTATTGGTATGATTCTGTTCTTTGTGTGTGTGCCGAATAAATCCATTCATTCATTCATTCATTCAGATCAAAGCATTTCACTTTCATTTAAAATAAATTCATGTAAATATAAACTCTTTATTAAGTAATTAATAAAATTAGTTACTAAATTAGTATTAGTAAGTAATTTATTTTTATTGTATTAGTTTATTTATAATCCCTCTGAACATGTTTAAATCTTGATTCGTGGCAATAGCTCTGCCCATCCCCCACCCTCTGCTCCTGCTGCACTGGGCAGCAAGATGATGCACATAGTAAATATTTAGACCTGTGGCTTTTCATAAATTTGAATAAGGCCCAAAAAGACACTGCATATGTTCTGCCCATCCCCCACCCTCAGCTCCTGCTCGGGGCCTGTGAGGAGGCTCAGACACTGCAGAGAAGCAACCAATTAAGGCCTGTATCTTGGTCAAATATGAACCAGTTCACTCCAAAATCACTGTGGTGAGTTTAGACAACGTGTTTGACTAGTCATAAAAAGCTGGGCTCTCAGATCCTTAAGGGAAGCTACTTCCTTTATTAAAGGGCACAGTGAGATGGAACAAAAATATTCCTATATAAGACAGTCAGGACAATGACAGTCGAATGTCAGCACAAAATTCCATTGGTAAGTATCCAAAAGGTTAAAAAAGCAATTAAAGCCATAAATTTGCTTTTTTTTAATAATTATGTGACCTTTGACCCTAGGGACAACAAAAAGGCACATAAGATCACTGGGGGACCTTCTACAAGACTGCATAGTTGTTTTTTCCTAGGACCCCCAAGGAGTTAATGGGCTGTCTTTAAAACAGCCCCTCAGAATGGGGTAAGGTGTCAGGCCTGTCACAGGCTTTGACATGAAGGCCTCAAGAAAGACATTTTCCTTGGTACATAGAGCTGGCAGGTGATTTTCACAAATGTTTTAGATCACATAAATACAAGTAGAACAAGCTTTGTTTCATCTCTCTCGGACTTACGGTTGGCCCATGGCGGGTGGTTGAAGGGCAGCAATTTGGGTAAAATGATCCAAATCACTCCAAAATCACTATGGCATATTAAAAAAAGATGTTTGAATAGCCATAAAAAGCTGGGCTCGCAAATCCTTAAGGGAAGCTACTTCCTGTACTAAAGGTCATAATGAGATGGAACAAAGATATTCATATATAAGACAGTGAGGACAATGACAAAGTCGAATTTCAGCCCAAAATTCCATTGGTAAGTTTTAAAAAGGTTAAAAAAGCATTTAAAGGCCTAAAAAGTGCTTTTTAATTTTCATTGCGTGACCTTTGACCCTGGAACCTTGGAAATAAGTAGAGGCAATACTGAGGTGGTCCCAAACCACATACTATTTATTCAGATTTTTTTGTCATAGCAAATTTGAATTATGAAGAAAAAGATATAATAAAAGGCCGACCAAAGGCCTAATTTTGCCCTCTTTTTTAATTACTCCATAACCTTTGACCTTGAACCTTTCAAAATTTGTACACACAATCTACCCATACTAACAATCAACATACTACATTTTCAGCCTTTTACCTTGTGCCAAATTTGAATAAGGCCCAAAAAGACACTGCATATGCTCTGCCCATCCCCCACATCAGCTCATGTTGTGAGTCGGTAGACTGCGCTTTTACCAATTAGAATCAGAATTGCCTTTATTGTCATTGTAATTTGCATTACAACAAGATCTGAGTGCAACTCCAAAAAGGTGCTTTCCGTGGTGCGAGTAATTTGTAGCCAAATAAAAGATAATGAAATTTAACGATAAATTATTCAGAGTATATGTACAACTAATATAAACATAAGGTAAAATAAAATAAAATGAAATGTGGACTAAGTAATGTAAAACGAGAATTCTACACAACTGTGGAATCATATTGCACGGGGAAATTGCACATGGTTTACAAATATTGCACAAGAAACTTGAAAGGTGCAGATTAGAGTGATTTGTTATTGTTCAGTGCAGTGAAATGTGTCCCTGAGTCTGTTTGTCCTAGTTTTGATTGACCTATACCATTGGCCAGAGGGTAGTAGGTCAAACAGATGGTTGCTGGGGTCGCATGTGTCAGCATCAGCAAATTAAGGCCTCGTTTGACTGTTTTACCTTGGAATTTTACTGCAACAATCACTACACACTATAAGGACATAAAGATGATGCACATAGTAAATATTTAGACCTGTGGCTTTTCACAAATTTGAATAAGGCCCAAAAAGACACTGCATATGTTCTGCCCATCCCCCACCCTCAGCTCCTGCTCGGGGCCTGTGAGGAGGCTCAGAGACACTGCAGAGAAGCAACCAATTAAGGCCTGTATCTTGGTCAAATATGAACCAGTTCACTCCAAAATCACTGCGGCGAGTTTAGACAACGTGTTTGACTAGTCATAAAAAGCTGGGCTCTCAGATCCTTAAGGGAAGCTACTTCCTTTATTAAAGGGCACAGTGAGATGGAACAAAAATATTCCTATATAAGACAGTCAGAAGAATGACAGTCGAATGTCAGCACAAAATTCCATTGGTAAGTATCCAAAAGGTTAAAAAAGCAATTAAAGGTCTAAAAATTTCTTTTTAATTTTCATTACGTGACCTTTGACCTTGGAACCTTGAAAATAAGTTGAGGCAATACTGAGGGGGTCCTCAAAGCAAAGACATACGGTAATCAAAGGCCCAACAAAAAACCTAAATTGGCCCTTTTTTAAAATTACTCTGTGACCTTTGATTTTGGACCCTTCTATATTTGTACACACCATCTACCCATACTAACAATCAATATAATCAATATACTACATTTGCTACTGCATCAGCCTTTTACCCTCTGCCAAATTTGAATAAGGCCCAAAAATTATAGTACAAATCCTCTGCTCTGCCCATCCCCCGCCCTCAGCTCCTGCACTGGGCTCAGAGGCAGAGTGCACCTTATCTTCAAATATGAACCAGTTCACTGCTCCTGTCATAGGATTGTTGTCTTGTCAGTGTCCTTCCCACTGTAGCCAAGTGCTTGCTCACAGGGGGTCGTTTTGACCGTTGGGGTTTTACATAATTATAGTATGGCCTTGCCTTACAATATAAAGCGCCTTGGGGCAACTGTTTGTTGTGATATGGTGCTATATAAAAAAAAAATTGAATTGAATTACATTGCACTGTACATATTTATTGACGAATGGCCATTCATATAATTCTGATCTTGTTTGTCTATGTTGCACTAATATATGGTACCATCAAAATCTATTCTTCAGTCTCTGTGTCTCACCTCCCGAACAGTCTTACCGTTATCGTCTGATCTAGCCAGTTATCTTAATTAATTAGCTTGTATTCTTGCTATTATAAATAAATCATATCTAGCCTGGTACATAGTAATAACATACTTGCTACAAGTAGTAGTACATGCAGTAGCAGTAGTGCATGCATTAGTACATGTGTAACCCAGGTCATTTAGCGCCCGGCTTCCTGTTGCCCTTTTATTTTTGTGGGTGCGTTTCTTTAAGTTGCCGATCCCCCTTTGTCAATTTATGCTGCTCCAGTGCTGCACCTCACGCTGCTTCTCGCTGTGGCTCTGTTGACGTTTGGTTCAAACAAACCGCTCAAAACCCACTCATATAAACACAACGGGCTGACAAAACCTTTAGCATTAGTTATTTCTCCTCTCATCGGTGAGTTTGTCCACTCGTATTTAATACGTATCCATTTAAACTGTTAACAATGACATCAAACTAATTAATTCAATAATACTGCAGAGTCATCACCCATAACTTTGTGGACATCACCCTAACAGGCTTTTACAAACCTCTACTCACCGGTGAGTCAATCCATTTTGTATTTTTAATTAAGATTGTGTTTTTGTGCCACCGCGGACGCCATTAACATTTCAGCTAAGTTAGCTAACACTTGTCATAGCACGAAACACAGTCAGCGTGACTAAAATTGTCCATATAAAACCCACTATGGTTCTTTTTTATGAATTATTACTGCCAAATCATGGCTTAAGAACTGTTTACATAAAGCGGTGCTTTATTTTTCTCCCCCTTCTCAATTTTTGTACATTTTTGTAACTTTTTGAAATATAGCATTTAGCGGCTATGACTTTTTGAATGGCCTCAAGCCTCTCTATAACCTCTTTTGAATGGGATGCAATCTCTTTATTTTAATGATTTTTGATTCAATAATGAAATGGTACTTTTGTACCAAACTTGAATTTTGATAAATAAGTGCACTTTACTTTTTTGACTGATTATTCTAAATTGAATTAGTTTATCATTTAGATAAACAGTTATATTAATTTATATTACTGTTGTAAGATTTATTGTATTTATATTGTTTATTTTTATTTATAGTTTTGTTGCTAAGGTTAAAAACATATATTTATTACTGGACTTGAGTTTTTCTGGCCTTGTTTGGGTCAGGTTCGGTGGATCACGGGCAATCGATCAGTGAGCTGTTTTCTTTTGAGTCTAGTGTGAAAAACCTGTTTTTAGGACTTTTGGTGAAGAAAGTGTCTTTCTGTGGAGGTTTTTTTTTAATGAGAGGGGAGTTGCATCTGGTTTGGGGTGCTGATAAGAATTCACAGCTCCATGTGGTATGCTCTTTGGGTAATCTTAAATCCTGAATGTGGTGGGGGTTTGTTGACAGATCCAAGCTGTGCATGGCTTAGAGCGTCTCCTCTTTGACACCTGGAAATATACCAGGCCTTGCTGTATGGAGTTTATCTTTCTTTGAAGAAACTCAATGGCCTCATCTTAATGCAAGCTTAAGATATTGGTTGTTTGATCCCAGCTTTCCACTACAATCTCAAATGTGGGAGTTTGTGAGTTTACTGACATTCATGCACAAGATGATGGTTCGGTTTTAATGACCGTGCATTAACGTCATCACTGAACTCAACAGGCTTAAAACTGATGTTTTTCATCCAGATTTTAATGTTCAATGGACAGAATGATTAAAGTACTTATCAGCCTTTATATCTCCCAACTTCCAAAATTGTGTTTTTACATTCTATATAATGTAGCCTTTTATTGTCATTATACATATTTATACAATAAAATGTTTGCATTTAACCCACCCAAATTACAGTTTAACAGTTCTCCTGATTCAAGATCAATTTATGTCACAGCTTTTTTCATACCTCCTTGACCTATGTAACAAAAATAACCCAGATCCTTTAATTTTACCAGATTATTAAATGTCCCAAACACACAGATTTGAGGGTTTTAATTATACATGCAATTAAATAAATCACAACGTAATCACAGACCCTGTAATCAATTACATTATTTTTTTAAATTACCTGACAGCACTAATTAAAATATGTACGCTCTGTGTGTGTTTCAGATGGTCACTGCTGCAAAACATTGACACAGAATGGGAAACCTCTGGCAACATTTGACTACACATTACACACATTTTGTCTTTCACTGTGATTTTTGACCAACAATAAATGTTTGTACTTTCTGCAAAAATGTCTCCACTTTTGTGCCACATAAATTTGATTTGTAAATGTTACCAAAGTTTACTGACAAATTAAATGCTGAAAGACTGGAAACCCGTTTAAGCATAATCCAGTAGTAAAATAAGTTTTACATTAAATGGGGCCATGAATGTAAATGGAAGTAAACAGACAGTAAAACTGGCTGTTCAAAAATATCTGAATAAATTACTTAATGTTAAATCTCATTAAACCCTCATACAGCCAGAACTCCTTGATGTAATGGTGCTATCACTGAAGTGTCTAAACCTTTTTGTTTATGTTAAATACTATTTGCTAAAATCTCAGTTTAAACATGATTATTCCAGCATCTTCATAAAGATTCAGCCAGGTGTAGTGTGCAGTGTCTTCTGGAGTGGCAGTGCCAAATTAAATTTCTTAGAAATGAACCATCATTGCACCAAAACATCAATGATAAATGTTTTTTTTACTGCTGACTCAGCCTGACGTGGCACAAAATTATAATAGTCACATAAGTCAAACTGTTTACTGCAACTAAAAGAAGAGCAAATAAAGAAGAGCAGGTGTCATCAAGGATCAATCAGATGTGTTGATCACATTGGGTCCAGTTCAGCTTCGGCCTCAATCTCCCTCAGGATGGACAGATTCTACTGCTGGAACAGGCTCCATCTTCTCTTGCCTGGACAATAATGAAGATAGAAATGGGAAGTGATTAACAAAAGCAAGTTTAAATAATAATAATAAAAGTATTTGGGAGCTAAGAGCTACATGAAAACATTTATTCTTACCCGTAATAACATGTTGCTGTGTGAACCTGCACGCTGATGAAGCTGGTGACGGGTCAGAGGAGCCTGAGGAGTCATCTGACGGCACTAGCCGAACCCTCCTCGCTTCAGGAAGTGGATTCTTCAAAAAATACACACAGCTTTATTGCAAGCACAACACGACATGGAGACATGTTAAAAAAAAAAAAAAACAAATCACAGTAATGGCACTAAATTAGTCAGATGTACACGTTCGTTATTGACATGCTGACGTTAAGTGTGCATGTTTATGTTTTTTGTTAGAAGTGAGTCAAGCTGAGCACGGAGTTAGCTAGCTTACTAGTTAGCAATCAAAGCTAACTCACGAGCTCACTGTTTCTGCATACATGAATCAGCGATGTTACTTTAACACAAGTTTAGACTCAAAATATCCTGGTTTGTTAAAGTGCTCTTACTGCCAACAGGATAAGTAATTTAACAGTGCTTTCAAGGAGACTGCAGACTATAAAGTCTTTACAAAATCACTTACCATCCTTGTCTCCGTGGCTGAGTCGCGGTCATCCTGCCTCCCATCGTTCACCGGTCGGTGACCGTAAATGGCGTTCAAGTGGTCGAACCATTTCCAGACCTTGACATACCGACCCACTCCAGCCGTTGTGGTCCTGAAATCACTTTTTCGGCTTTTCTCTGAGTTGCTGTAATGTCCGGTGAGCCTCTTCCAGTGACGACATTCTCTGACCAATCAGTGGCTGGCAGCCTGTTGACATCACATTTTAGTATCGGCTCGGCTCGCTTGGAACCACTCCTGAGCGGATACCAAAAAAAAGCACCTGGTACCAGGTACTAATCCTAATGGAAAAGCAAAAAACCTGAGTAGAGTCGAGCTGAGTCGTGCTAGTTTTGTACAGTGGAAAAGGGCCTTTACTGTGCTTGTTATGTCACTGTAGCTCACGTGTTCTAATCTTCGTCTCCCTCCCTCGAGCTTTTCTTAGACACCGTTCCAGGTTTTGAAGGTTCCTTCCAGGACCTGCAGGTCATGAGCTGCTGATGCTGCTTCCTCAGACCTTTGAACTTTATTAACCTTTTGTCATTCAGATTATGACCTAATGTGCTGGACTGGACCTCACAAACAAAAGGCTGAAAAATTAGTGCATCAGGAATAATTAAGTTTTAAATATGTTCACATTTCAGAGAATGTAGCTATTTGACTGAGTTATTACTATTTACCCGTGACAATTAATCAGAATATTCTTTTTAAAATCACTATCTGCATGACTGGTGGATTACCCGTAGTGTCTGTGGATGTCAGCGCATCTCTTGTAGGTTTGTCAGTTTCATGCATCAAATGGAGAGTTACACTCACACTAGTTCAGTTGCAGACTCCCTCAATCTTTATTATTTTTTAGGTTTTCTGCATCAAAAGTAGAAAATAAAATGTGATATTTCCAGATTACAGATATTGTACTGATTTATGTGAAGGACTGTATATGAACATTTGATGAAAGTACTGTTTAGTGTTAAACTCTTATTTGCAAGATAAACACAGAGGTTAGTTTACCTGTGCTACAGCCTGCCTTCATGGGGTGTGTGTATCTATAGTTACGTGCATCAGTTCTAAACTGGTGATGCTTCCCTGCCTGAACTGAAGATGGCTGCTCACACCACTCATGCCAACAGGCTAAACTGACTGCTATAACATAACCAAAGATAGTTCTGTTAAAGACTGTTTCTGGGACCAGACTTCCATCACAACCTCTCTTTCTCCCTCCCTCTCTTTTGCAAACCCACATTTCTGCACACTTCCACATTTACACCGTTTGGACCAACATGCCATGGCCGGTAGCAAAGCCGGCTATTAATGCTACCAAGTTATCAAAGAAATTGAGGAAAATATTTAACCATTACAACATGTTATAAAGTATCAGTAACAAACAAAGCTGAGTAAACAAACCTGTTCTGTAGAAGAGATTTGGAGGATGAAAAACAGCATTCAGCCCTTTACCTCTTTTGTTCGCTTCTTTTAAATGACACATTTCTTCTTCCTGGTCTGCGATCATTCCTTCATCAGCAGGTGTTTGCTGTAGTTTCAACATGTCTCTCAGCTGCTGGACTTCAGACATTGGTAGAAAGACTTTAAAACACACAAAAGAGAGAGTCAACAACCAAGTGGAGGAAAGACTAAAAACAGGCCGATTTAATCATCTGCTGCTCCTCTGCTGCCCAGGCTGACCAATCAGAAGTGTGAAACAACACTGAAATATCCCTGTGCTGGGACAGACATCCTAAAGCAGGAGTCACCAACCCTAATCCCAGAGATCACTGACATGAACGTTTTCCTTATGTGCCTGCTGCAACCAGCTGATTAGACAGAGTGAGAGAGAGAGATAGATGATATTGATCTCCAAAAAATGTTTGTTTAAATAAAACTAAGATGGTATTTTAATAAAATGAAATGTTCTGAACTTACACAGTCAGTGATCAAGAAGAGAAAAGACAAAAAGCCTTTGATTCCGTGGGATGGCAGTTCCTCTACAAAGTTATGGAAAAATTTGGTTTCCATAAGAAGTTTATAAATATCATCAGAACATTATATACATCTCCTATGGCCAGAATCAAAGTAAATGGGGGCCTCCCCAGAACAATATATTTGCAACGTGGCTGCCGCCAGGGTTGCCCGGTCAGCCCGCTGCTCTTCAACATGTTTATTGAGCCACTCGCTCAAGCCATTAGACAAGATATAGACTTAGAAGGTATTATAATAAGAGGGACAGAGTACAAAATATGTCTTTATGCAGATGATGTTCTAGTCAGCCTCAAGAACCCGGCGTCTGGGGTTCCTAGATTAATGGATCTGCTGCATACTTTTGGTACTTTATCAGGCTACACTCTCAATATTGATAAAACACAGGCTTTGGTTCTTAACTTTATTTCATCTCCAGATCTTAAAAATAAGTACAAGTTTAATTGGGACTCTGCCTCTCTTAAATATCTAGGTGTGACATTAACTAAAGATATATCTCAGTTGTATCGAGAAAATTACACCCATATTAACAAACACATAAAAGATGATCTTGAGAGATGGACCCCTCTGCCCCTGGATCTGGGTAACAAATAATGGCAATAAAAACAAATATTCTGCCCAGGTTGCTTTACCTGTTTCAGTCCCTACCCATTCATATCCCAGATAAACAATTTAGAGAGTGGGACAAGGTGATTTCTCGGTTCATTTGGAATGGCAAAGTCCCTAGAGTGAGATACAGAACTCTGCAGCTGCCGAAACATAGCGGAGGGATAGGCTTACCAAACCTTAAAGATTATTATTTAGCAGCTCAGATAAGACCTTTGATGCTTTGGTGTAATCAAGAATATGTTTCAAAATTGAAAGCCATAGAGCTGTCACTGTTAGATAGGCCGCTGCAGAGCCTGCTAGGATGTCCGCTGACTGCCAAACAGTATGATATCCAGAATCAGTGGGTAAGGTGTTCTTTGGAAATTTGGTCTACAATAGTAAAACAGCTCAACATTCAGAAAGAAATCAGAATCTTAATGTGGCCAATATATTACCCAGACTTTAAGCCTGCTGTAGAGGGTGGAGGTTTTACTCAGTGGGAGAGACAAGGTCTCACAGCACTGTGCCTCATACTCAATAATGGGGAACTTCTAGATTTTAAAACCATGTCAGACAGATATGGCTTTGCATGACAAGATTTTTACAGGTACCTCCAACTACGTCATTACTTTGAAAATAACATTTTAAAAGACTCCTACCAAGAAACCCATCAGGTGTAACACAAATGTTTATTAGGGCTTACAATACAAAATTGTTTAGAAAGATTATTGGAGAGTTATACAGACGCATAGGTGAATTAAGAGGCCACTCAACAGATTATGTAAAGGCAAAATGGGAAAAAGAGTTAGGGATTGTAATTACCCCTGAAAAATGGATAAACATAATTAACACACAAATCACAACTACCGCTTCACAAACATGGAGGGACTTCTCATGGAAAAATTCTATTAGATATTTCATAACTCCAAAGCAAAAGTCCAAACAGACTGGGACAGAAGCTAAATGCTGGAGGGGCTGTTGTGAAGCTGAACACACACACATATTTTGGGAATGTCCTGTTCTTAAACCTTTCTGGGACAGTGTTTGTGGTGCTGTCAGAGAAGTCTTGTGTTATGATACTGAATTCACATGTTTGTCTTTTTATTTGGGGGATATGGACTTAAGTTTACCCAAAGGTGATCGATACCTCTTAAAAATATTTATGGCAGCAAGTAAGAAGGCTGTAACAACGCGATGGCTATGTGGGGAACCTCCTACTATTGACCAATGGGTAACAATTATCTCAAACATCCAGTGCATGGAACGCATGACTTTCAGTTTAAGACTCCAAAATGACAAATACGATGCTCTCTGGGAAAAATGGGACATGTATCTCAAAACACAAGGTGACAACTTGTTTCATTCTTGATGTATGGTTTGTAAGAATAATTATATATATTGATCTCATTACCTCTAGTACTGAACTTATACGCTCTCAACCTTTGTTGCTTTTAATAGTGTTTTAATGATGTCAGGTAGCCTAACAGTGAGCGATGGGTACTGATATGATTTTAATCGATAGCAATGCCATTATCGATTCCGCTTACAGATCTGATTCCTTATCAATTCCCTTATCGATACCTCTTGTGAATTTTCCATGTACTAAAAGTAGGCTTTACAGGTTTTTTATGCCAACAACATTTTATTGAGTCTTAAAGTAAATAAATATGAAATTGGTCACTGGATCCTTGATCTCTGGACATAAACAGAAATAAAATCTGTAGTTTTTGTCAAAAGCATTTCCTTTCAGACGTTAATGGCATGAATGTCACTCCATACCTCTGAGCAGAGCTCTTGCAGCTGGCTGCGCTGCAAGTCAACATCAATGTAATTCATAAAGATGCAGGACGTCTCATTTTGGGAGGAAAAAAACATTTTAGTCTGTTGTAGTTTGTTGTCTGTATTACAACGTTTGGAAAGAGGTGTCATTTGATTTAAAACAGTGATTCACTTTGACATTATTAATTCTGGCCAGACTAACTTGACTCAGCAGAGAGCGGTGCAATGTTTGGAGTTGTGAGAATGAAACGGAGGGCGATTCTCATTTCTTGCCTGCAACAAGACAAGAGTCCCAGTTAGTGACTTTAATCCACAGAAAAGAGCTCAGGGTTGACATCTGTAAATGGCTTTAAGAGGGGTTAAGAAGCAGACTTTCCGCTTCTGCAGCAAAGCAATGAACCAACGAAGCAGCAGGTCGGAGTACCGCTTTGTTGGTTCAAGCTTCAAAGCGGAGCCGTTACAGAAGCGGATGATTACAGACCCACTGCAGAGTCTGCAATCAATAAAAAAAGAAAAAAAATTATAATTTTCCCGACAAACACCCTCAAAAACCAACGGCCACTCTGGAGGACCGATAAGAGAACAGTTAAGCAAAAAGGCTATTGATGTCAATGGAGCCAATCATTTCTTAACGATACTTGAAAAGAACCGGTTCTCGATACTCATCCCTAGCGATGTAGCCTTGAATTTATCCATTAGACTCTAACTCCTCCCTCTGACATTCATTAACATAACAGCTGTCTCCTCCCTGTCTCACTGTGTCTCATCAGTTTTCCTTTTTAAATGATCCTCAAATGTACAATAATAATGTGTCTGCACCTGCTCACGTGTCCCTTCAACCTATATTCAATTGAATACACCACAAAGACAAGATATTGCGTGTTCAAACTGATAGACTTTTTTGTTTTGGTGCAAATATTTCCTCATTTTGAAATGGATGCAAGAATGGGAAAGTTGACAAATATTCAAAGAACATCTGTTTGGAACATTCCACAGCTGAACAGTTTAATTGGAAACAGGTGAGTGTCATGATTGGGTATAAAAGGAGCATCCCCAAAAGGCTCAGCCGTTCACAAGCAAAGATGGGGCAAGGATCACCACTTTGTGAACAACTGCGTGAAAAAAAAAATAGTCCAACAGTTTAAGAACAATGTTTCTCAACGTTCAATTGCAAGGAATTCAGGGATTCCATCATCTACAGTCTATAATATAATCAGAAGATTCAGAGAATCTGGAGAACTTTCTACATGTAAGCAGCAAGGCTGAAAACTAACATTGAATGCCCGTGACCTGCGATCCCTCAGGCGGCACTGCATTAAAAATTGACATCATTGTGTAAAGGATCTTACCACGTGAGCTCAGGAGCACTTCAGAAAACCATTGTCAGTTAACACAGTTCATTGCTACATCAACAAGTGCAAGTTAAAACTCCACCATGCAAAGAGAAAGCCATACTTCATCAACATCCAGAAATGCTGCCGCCTTCTCTGGGCCCAACCTCATTTAAAATGGACAGACTCAAAGTGGAAAAGTGTGCTGTGGTCTGTTGAGTCCACATTTCAAACTGTTTTTGGAAATCATGGATGTTGTGTCCTCCAGACCAAAGAGGAAAAAGACCAACCAGATTGTTATCAGCGCAAAATTCAAAAGCCAGCATCTGTGATGGTATGGGGGTGTGTTAGTGCCCATGGCATGGCCAACTTACACATCTGTGATGGCACCATCAATGCCTGCAGTCCAGACCCCGGACTGTTGAACAACTGAATTCATACATCAAGCAAGATTGGGAAAGAATTCCACCTACAGCGCTTCAACAATTTGTATCCTCAGTTCCCAAACGCTTATCGAGTGTTATTAGAAGGAAAGGTGATGTAACACAGTGGTAAACATACCACTGTCCCAGCTTTTTTGAAATGTGTTGCAGGCATCCATTTCAAAATAAGCAAATATTTGCACAAAAAAAAAAAAAAAATGTTTATCAGTTTGAACATTAAATATCTTCTCTTTGTGGTATATTCTCAACTGAATATAGGTTGAAGAGGATCTGCAAGTCATTGTATTCTCTATTTAATTTACATTTTACATAACATCCAACTTCATTGGAATTGGGGTTGTATTTTCTTCTGATAAGGTTATTTTTACTGTAGGGCAGTATGTTAGTGTGCTTGCTTCCAAACCAGGAGGTCACTGGTTAAAGACCAGACATGCCCATTCTCCATGTCATGTGAAGTTGTGTCAGAAAGGGCATCTAGTGTAAAACTTCTGCCAAATCAACATGCAGATACAAATCAGATCTGCTGTGGTGACCCTGAGCAAAAAGACAGAAGCTCAAAGAACTTATGTTTTTTTTTTTTCTTATCCAGTCTCCTGCTCTTCATATCAACTTGTATCTCTGTTTATCTGTGCAGTTCAAAGTTCTTTATTAGTCGTCTCGTTTCGGAGAAATTTAGTTTGGTGCATGAGGGGGCTCACCTGCACAGACAATAAAAACAGGACCAGCCTTTACACAATAAAAGTCACAAAAATAAATATCACCAACAATAAAATAACATAAATAACCTTAAAAATTGCTATAATCAACCCACTATATACTACTAAAACCACACAGCCATTTACCACTCGCCATACAACTGAAAAATGTGCAAAATTTATCCTATGACATAAGTACAATTTAAGCTTGTTCATTAATAAGCTTAATAGACAACGGAACAAATGAGTGTTTGTACCGATTACATTTGCACAAAGGAACACGATATCTCTTTCCCGAGTTTAACAAGGTGTACTCTGAGTGCAGAACATGTGAGTTGTCCATTAAGATGTTTTTTGCTTGTGTAATGGTTGCTCTGTCAGAGAGTTCTTGAAAACTGGGAGGAGTGTGGCCCATGATCTTACCTGCAGTCTTTATAAGGGCATGGAGCTGTGCTTTCAATTTGACTGGAAGGTTCCCAGACCAGCTGGTGATACCATAACAAAAAATGGACTCAATCGTAGCTCTGTAAAAGATTAGCATAATGTTCTTGCAGACCCCGAATAAACGGAGTCTGCGCAAAAAGTACAACCGTTGGTGAATTCTGACACTGACAGAAGTAACGTGTCTGCCAGCTTAAGTTACTGTCAATGTAAACACCAAGATATTTGTATGAGGTCACCTGTTTAATTGTGAGCTTGTTTATGACAACAGGACTATGGCCACCGGCTGATCTGGGATCAAGCATCATCTCCACCGGGCCTGGGCCTGTTCACCACATACTGAACAGGCCCAGAGCTAACACAGTCGTTAGTATACAAAGTAAACAGGAATGGTGAGCTGACGCACCCCTGCGGAGCTCCCGTACAGCTCACCACTGTATCTGAAAGTGTTCCGTTTATTTTCACTTGCTCCTGGTCGATCCGTCAAAAATGAATGATACCACTTAATTAAAAAGGGGTTAACTTTCATTTGTGCCAACTTCCTAAGAAGAATATGTGGCTGAATAGAGTTAAATGCAGAACTAAAATTAATAAACAACATTCTAGCATATGTACCAGGCTCATCAAGGTGCTGTAATGTGAGGTGCATCAAAACTGTTATAGCATCACTTGTGCTGCATTCCTTTTATAAGCAAACTGGTAACTGTCTAAAAATGGCTCCACATCAGTTTGAAGCACATCTATCATAAGTCGTTCCAAAACTTTACAAACATTCGAGGTAAGTGCCACTGGCCTATAGTCATTGTCTTCCTGAGGACATGACTTTTTTGGAACTGGAATTATGATGGTTTTTTCCAGATTTCTGGTACCGTCTGTGTGTCAATGGAGAGCTGAAACAGCTGCTGCCAAGCAGGCGCTAGCTCATCTGCAAATGAATTCAGGAGACAAGTGGACATCTTATCCGGCCCTGTAGCTTTTTTCCCACACATGGATTTAAAAGTTTTTGCCACAGCATCGGCATCTATCAGAATCCTGTTCTTCGAATCACGTCACATCCTTAAGGACAGCACAGCAGTCCTTAGTGCTATCAGTTTCAAATCGTAAATAAAAATTGTTCATTTGCCCTCTTAATCTCAATGACAAACAGAGGCTTCCTCTTTGCCTCCATGTTGGTCATGACTATAATAGAGTCCCACAATTTCCTGGAGTTGGACCTAGAGAGGTCCTCGTCCACCTGCTCTTTAAATTGAAGCCTGGCTAGTCTCATCTGATGGTTCAATTCCTTTTGGGCTGCTTTGACACCACTCATGTCACCAGATTTAAAAGCATTCTTCTTCCTCCTGATACAGTCCTTAATAGCTCTTGTGATGTATGGTTTTGTATTTGGAAACCTTTAACAGTTTTCTGAGGTACAATAGAGTCAACACAGAAGGAAATATAGGCAGTTATGGATTCAGCAATGCAGTCAATGTTCGTGTCATTGAGGAAAATGTCCCAATCTGTAGACAGGAAACACCCTTTCAATTCCTCAATTTTTTCCATTGGCCCACAACTTTACAGTCTGGATTTCTGGTTTATTAGACTTGAAAATCGACAGATAAATGGGTAACAGATGGATCACATTGTGGTCAGAGTTGCTGATAGGAGGTTTAACTTTAGCAGTATAAGCCTCCTTAATGTTTCCATAACACTTGTCCAGGATGTTAGCTTTCCTGGTATTGCACTTCACATAATGATAAAATCCAGGCAGAGTCTTATTCAGGTTGCAATGGTTGAAGTCCCCTAAAACTAACATAGGACACTCAGGTTTTTTCTGCAGGTGACGGTGAACACAATCAGCAATTTGCTGCTCTGGTAGCATTTCCTTCAGGTGGAATGTAAACAGCACACACAAATATATTGGTGAACTCTCTTGGAAGGTAACGGGGTCTCAGCGTTAAACAGTAATTCCAGGTCAGGATTACAAATTCGGTCCCTTACAGCAACATTTGAGCACCAACTGTCTTTAAAATAAATGCATAGCACCCCCGTGCTTTGCCAGATTTTTCATTTCTGTCCATACGGACATGGGAAAATCCGTCCAATTGTATTAAAGTATCACTGCCGAACCAAATCTCTATAAAAACCATTAAGGCAGACTCACGGTATTCATAGCAGCCCCTGAGATGTAATCGCAGCTCGTCCAACTTATTTCTCAAGGAGCGGGTGTTAGAAAGCAGCATTCGTGGCAGCGGTAGCTTAGCAGCCCTCCGGACACATCGCCTAATGCTCCTCTTCGGCCCCGTTTCCTCCCCCTCCTGGGGCATCGCAGTCCTCCTCTCGGATATCGCAACAGCTCTTCTGGAACATTGTTCAGTAATCTTGAAGTCGGGACGACAGCTGTCCCAACAGCTGAAGCCGGTTATAAATTAACTGGCTAGAGCTTGTAGGCCCTGCAGCACGGCATTGGATGTACTGGCTGAATAAAGCTAGCCATACCAGTGCTAATACTAATACCCAACTCCTCCGGCCTGGATAGTTTACCCAACCACAACAGTTTAAATCGAAAATCACTTTCAGCGAAAACCAAGTCCGCTGAACATACTTGACGAAAACAAACAACGACAAAAACATAGCAGCCAAGAAAACAAACATGTGCAGCAGAGTCCGTCCACCGTGTCGCCAGCAGGGCAGCGCCATAATTTTGGAACATCTGAAAGTTGGAAAATCAGCAGTTTCCTTCAGAATAAATTAGGTTTGATAAATGATGCTTTCCATGTTCAGAGGATTGCATTAACTGTGATTTAGAATCTTTGAGTGAAACCAGACTGTTGTGCTCAGAGTTCAGCAGTTTGAGTCATGATGTTGATACACGAGCTTCAGATTTTATGAACTGTGTGCAGAGTTCTATTTTTGTGTGTATAAAATGATGAAAAAGTGAAATCGATAGTGTTGATTAAGCTGAACTGTCCATTTATCATCATGTTTGTCTTATTTATTGTTGCTGATATTTGGTGTTCAGTCTATAATAAGAACTCCAACACAAACTAACAGCTATCATTTGGATGTGGTGGAGTTGGTCTGAAATAAAGTTTAGTGGACAAACCTGCTCTGGATCAGCGAACTTCAGGCTTGAAAACAGCATCCAGCACGTTGACTAGTTTCTTCTTTAAATCCACTCGTTTCTTCTTGCTGCTCTGCGATCTGTTTCTACCAACTCAGATATCTCGGCATTAGCAGCAGTTAACCGCTGTTTCAACAACATTCTCAGCTGTTCCACCTTTGCGCGCTAACTTCGCTATTTATTCTTTTCTCGGTTTACAGTCGACCTTTGTGCTTCTGGAGCTCTTCAAAAAACATATTCGAGGATCACAAAATTTGATCTGTTCCGAGAAGTTTCCAGCTAAATAGCTTCAGCCACGGAAGCGTCTTCTTCCCTCCTTTGATTGGCGGGTGATAACCATCATCTTAGGTCTATACCGCCACCTACTGTACCGGATGTGTCAATGGATGTATAGATACTTCAGGTTGCATTCTGGTGTGTGTTAAGCGCACATAAAAAATAATAGCAATAAAACAAAAATAACAACGATAATAATCAAATCAATTTTATTTATATAGCGCCAAATCACAACAAACAGTTGCCCCAAGGCGCTTTATCTTGTAAGGTAAAAGCCATACAATAATTACAGAAATCACATTTGATGGATGACCGCTGTTGGTGTGACACACCCTTGGCTCGACGGTAAGCCTCGCCGACCAAATTACTGACAGAAAATTAAACCGTGCAATCAATGGAATTGAATTAGAATGGGAATAATCCCCTTGTGTCTGATAATTTGCGAACGTTCATGCCTTTATATAATCACAAATGGCCGTTTTACGGGTTCCACTTACGTGTCGCAGGTAAAGCTCTATTTACGACGATATAACCAGCATGAACATCTGCAAATAATCAGACACAACAGGGTTATTCCCTAAATAGTGTGCATGAATGTTTCTGCAAATACAGACATTTTTAAATGACAGCAGTGAAACTTTGGATTTATTTTAAAATATGCTATATATATATATATATATATATATATATATGTGTGTGTGTGTGTGTGTGTGTCTGTGTTTATTCACATACATGCACTCAAGATTTACAGTGTACTTCAAAAGACAGCAAAAAACATCTATAAGAATAACAAAGTAAAAACAAATATTACATTCCTGAAAACATGAACCATATGCCAAATAGAATAAATGGGCAACTAGGTTAAAAATAAATAAAACCATTAATTTACACATATCTGTAACAATATAAATCTGAGTTCATCTAGTGTAAAACCCTTAATATTAATACTATTTGCATATAAAACAGGAGTTCTTCTATCTGACCAACAACAGGAGTAGTACATACTTGTTATAAAAACACCTTTTAAAATCAGAGTAATGAAACTTTAATAAATATACACACACTGTTATTGCACATCATGACATGAAATGACTAAAAATGTGATTTAACATTTATGGTGCATTTTAGGGTCAAATCACCATTTTTGTTCATGTCCCCCAACTCTGGTCTTAATCTTGAAATGTGAAAAAAGGGCTAAACTCAGCCACATGGGGTGTGCAGTGAGCTCATTCAGAGTGCCGTCCCAAGCCCGGATAAATGAAGAAGGTAGAAGGAGGCAGAGTGTTCACTGTAAAGTTTGTCAAATCTCAGCCACATGGGGTGTGCAGCCAGTACACTCTGGGTGCTGGTCCCAAGCCCGGATATGTCCAGAAACAGCGGGAGAAGAGGAAGTGAGAGTCGGGATTTTCAATGTTGGCAGTATGACGTAAAGGGAGAGAGCCGGCTGATATGATGGAGAGGAGAAAGGAAGACTTATTGTGTGTGTGCAAGAGACAATGTGAAAGAGAAGTAAAAGCAGGAGCATAGGAGGTGGGTTCAAGTTGTATCACGGTGTGCACAGGAAGAGAAATGGTGTTGAATCATTTTAAAGGAAGAGTATGTTAAGAGTGTTGGAGGTTAAGCGAGTGTCTGACAGGGTGATGAGTGTGAAGTCATAAATTGAAAGGGTGATGATAAATATCATCACTGCATATGCCCCAGTTAGGTTGTGAGATGAAGGAGAAAGATTTCTCGAGTGTGTTAGATGAGGTGGTGGAAAGTGTGTCCAAGCATGAAAGAGTGGTCATAGAAGCAGACTTCAATAGGCATGTTGGTGAAGGGAACAGAGGTGATGAATAAGTAATGGGTAGATATGGTATCAAGGACAGGAATGTGGAAGGACAGATGATAGCCAATTTTGCAGTAAGGATGGAAATGGCTGTGGTGAATACTTCCTTTCAGAAAAGGGAGGAGCAGAATTCTGCGGCTCGAAATTATTCATTGGCTTCCCTTCCGTTTCGGTTGCACTTGAAGGTTTTACATATTTAGGGGTGAAAGTTAAAAGTAAATTTTGTGACCTTTTCAATTACATTTTGAGCCTCTTGTGGATAGGGTTAGGCAGGATTTAGACAGATGGTCCTTACTTCATCTGTCTGTTGCTGGAAGAATAAATACAATTAAAATGAACGTGCTTCCGAAGTTTTCTTTTCTCTTCCATTGTGTCCCTGTTTATACCCCTGTCTCTTTCTTTAGTAAACTGGACCAGCTTTATTTGGGATCATAAATCATCTAGGATCCGTAAATCATATCTACAGAGACCAAAAAATGTTGGTGGAATGGCGTTACCAAATTTTATGTTTTACTATTGGGCCTCTAATATCCGTATTCTTACAGTAGTGTTCAGAATAATAGTAGTGCTATCTGACTAAAAAGATTAATCCAGGTTTTGAGTATATTTCTTATTGTTACATGGGAAACGTACCAGTAGATTTAGTAGATTCTCACAAATCCAACAAGACCAAGCATTCATGATATGCACACTCTTAAGACTATGAAATTGGGCTATTATAGTAAAAAAAGTAGAAAAAGAGGTATTCATAATAATAGTAGCATCTGCTGTTGACGCTACAAACTCAAAACTATTATGTTCAAACTGTTTTTTTTAGCAATCCTGTGAATCACTAAACTAGTATTTAGTTGTATAACCACAGTTTTTCATGATTTCTTCACATCTGCGAGACATTAATTTTGTTGGTTTGGAACCAAGATTTTGCTTGTTTACTAGTGTGCTTGGGTCATTGTCTTGTTGAAACACCCATTTCAAGGGCATGTCCTCTTCAGCATAAGGCAACATGACCTCTTTAAGTATTTTTGACATATCCAAACTGATCCATGATACCTGGTATGCGATATATAGGCCCAACACCATAGTAGGAGAAACATGCCCATATCATGATGCTTGCACCACCATGCTTCACTGTTATCACTGTGAACTGTGGTTTGAATTCAGAGTTTGGGGGTCCATTTTGATGGTTGTTTTCCGTTTTTCCACGCGTCTCTGGTTTTTTGTCCATTTTAAAGCACTGGAGATCATTGTAGATGAACAGCCTATACTTTTTGCACCTGCGTATAAGTTTTCCCCTCTCCAGTCAACTTTTTAATCAAACTATGCTGTTCTTCTGAGCAATGTCTTGAACGTCCCATTTTCCTCAGGCTTTCAAAGAGAAAAGCATGTTCAACAGGTGCTGGCTTCATCCTTACATATGGGACACCTGATTCACACCTGTTTGTTCCACAAAATTGATGAACTCACTGACTGAATGCCACAATACTACATTGTGAACACACCCGTTTCTACTTTTTTTTACTAATAGCCCAATTTCATAGCCTTAAGAGTGTGCATATCATGAATGCTTGGTCTTGTTGGATTTGTGAGAATCTACTGAATCTACTGGTACCTTGTTTCCCATGTAAGAATTAGAAATATACTCAAAACCTGGATTAATCTTTTTAGTCACATAGCACTACTATTATTCTGAACACTACTGTATATTCAATTGAATACACCACAAAGACAAGATATATAATGTTCAAACTGATAAACTTTATTGTTTTGTGCAAATATTTGCTCATTTCGAAATGGATGCCTGCAACATGTTTCAAAAAAGCTGGGACAGCGGTATGTTTACCACTGTGTTACATCACCTTTCTGTTGTGTGGGCCGCTGAAGAGGAGGTACTGCTGGCCCACCACCACCAGAGGGCACCCTGCCTGGAGTGCGGGCTCCAGGCACCAGAGGGCGCTGCCGCCTCACAGGAGCAGCCGGGGTGACAGCTGACACTCATCACCTGTGACAGCTGTCACCACTCATCTGATCTGCATCGGTATATCAGCAAGACGTCATCTCCACCTCTTTGCCGAGATATCGTTCTACCTGAAAGGTAATATCCTCAGCCTGACTACTTGATAGAAAGCCCTTTTTGTGATTTTTGTGAGTGATAACAGACTTTTTCTCCAACGAGAGGTGGAGGTAGCTTCCCTGCCGTGCAGATTGCTGGGTGCAGACGCACCCACGTTTAATTGTGTTTTTGTTCCTCGCCAGCAGTACCAGGTCCGACACGCGGAGGCAGTGGCCACCTGGGAGTTCGGGACTTGGCGGCTCCAGTATTCCCGGGGTCTGGTGGCGGAGGAAATCGTGTGGTTCCGGTTCTGCTTTGGACAGGCGTCTCCTATCTTCGAGCCTGCCCACACGACACCTTGTAATTTGACCTTTGATCTATTGTGTAATCTGTTGTGTTTGTTGTGCACGTTCGCAACAGTAAAGTGTTGTTATTTGACCTATTCCATTGTCCGTTCATTTGCGCCCCCTGTTGTGGGTCCGTGTACTTACACTTTCCTTCTAACAACACTCAATAAGAGTTTGGGAACTGAGGACACTAATTCTTGAAGCTTTGTAGGTGGAATTCTTTCCCATTCTTGCTTGATGTACGACTTCAGTTGTTAAACAGTCCGGGGGGTCCGTTGTTGTATTTTGTGCTTGATAATGTGCCACACATTTTCAATGGGTGACAGGTCTGGACTGCAGGCAGGCCAGTCTAGTCCCTGCACTCTTTACTATGAAGCCACGCTGTTGTAACACGTGCAGAATGTGGCTTGGTATTGCTGAAATAAGCAGGGACGTCCCTGAAAAACACATTACTTTGATGGCAGCATGTGTTGCTCCAAAACCTGGATGTACCTTTCAGCATTGATGGTTCCATCACAGATGTGTAAGTTGTCTATGCCATGGGCACTAACACACCCCCATACCATCACAGATGCTGGCTTTTGAACTTTGTGCTGGTAACAATCTGGATGGTCTTTTTCCTCTTTTGTCTGGAGGACACGACGTCCATGATTTCCAAAAACAATTTGAAATGTGGACTCATCAGACCACAGCACACCTTTCCACTTTGTATCTGTCCATTTCTAATGAGCTCGGGCCCAGAGAAGGCGGCGGCATATCTGGATGTTGTTGATGTATGGCTTTCACTTTGCATGGTAGAGTTTTAACTTGCACTTGTAGATGTAGCAATGAACTGTGTTAACTGACAATGGTTTTCTGAAGTGTTCCTGAGCCCACGCGGTAAGATCTTGACACAATGATGTCAGTTTTTAATGCAGTGCCGCCTGAGGGATCAAAGGTGACAGGCATTCAATGTGGGTTTTTGGCCTTGCTGCTTATGTGTAGAAAGTTCACCAGATTCTTTGATTCTTCTGATTATATTATGGACTGTAGATGATGGAATCCCTAAATTCCTTGCAATTAAAGATTGAGAAACATTATTCTTAAACTGTTGGACTATTTTTTCACACAGTTGTTCACAAAGTGGTGATCCTCGCCCCATCTTTGCTTATGAACGGCTGAGCCTGTTGGGGATGCTCCTTTTATACCCAATCATGACCCTCAACTGTTTCCAATTAGGTGTTCTTTGAGAATTCATCAACTTTCCCAGTCTTTTGTTGCCTTGTCCCAACTTTTTTGAAATGTGTTGCGGGCATCCATTTCAAAATTAGCAAATATTTGCACAAAAACAACAAAGTTTATCAGTTTGAACATTAAATATCTTGTCTTTGTGGTGTACTCAATTCAATACAGGTTGAAGAGGATTTGCAAATCATTGGATTCTGTTTTGATTTACATTTTACACAATGTCCCAACTTCATTGGAATTGGGATTGTACATCTGTGCATTGTTTTGTGGTTGGGGTGATGAATGACTCCTGATTTGGTGGGGCAGTGAAAAACTACTTCTCCTTTTGTATGAGAGGCTGATTTGTTCTGGTGTTCTTTGCCAAATATGTTTACTTTTATGTGTTTCCTGTTTATTTTTGGTGATGCAATGGTCTTTGTGAGATGGCAGATGTTGTACTTGACTATTTGGTTGATTTCATCTGGCATCACTTGTATTTCCTCATCCATGATGTGTTTTTGTGTGACAAAATTGTCTTTAGGTAGTGAGGTGCCCTCTTGGAATGTCTTTCTTACTTGGGCAGCAGTGGTGGAATATCTTCTGCCATTCTATACATCTTTTTCTCTGGTTAGTGTATTTCACTTTGGCATATTCTACTGCCCACAGCAGTACCCACTCTTCCTCCCTCTTCCACTGCCTGCTTTCATACTCTACCCGTTTCCTTTCTCTCATGACTGGTGATTATTCATTGCTTTTTCTTGGGCTTTTTTATACTTTCTATTTTTTCTGCTTTGAAATATTTTGGCATTTGAGAAGCAATCGAGTGTAGTTTTGCCGTTTTCTTTCGTCTCTGCTGGTATATCCACTTATTTTATCCTTACCTCAAATACTGTCTTTTTCCCTGCCCCATGTCTCATATCTTGAGTAAGCAAAGCAGTGTAAAATCTTTTTCTTCTCCTGAATGGACAATTTACAGTATTGTAGTTTGGCTTGTTTCTTTTGGCCCTTTGAGACTGTTGATGCTGGGGTCATGGATCAGTACATTGGTGATCTGGTGGGTTACCTAAATAAGTGCTGGCACAGGATAGACATCTCCTTGCAGCACTCATAGATGTATGAATTCTCATGTGTCTGTCCAGGCTGCTCTTTCGTCCAAATCTTCGATCACATTCAGAACAGCTAAATGGTTTTTCTCCTGTATGAATAATCAAGTGTCTGTTCAGGTGGCACTTTTTTCCAAATCTTTGACCACATTCAGAACAGTCAAATGGCTTCTTTCCTGTCTGGATTATCATGTTTTTGTTCAGAGTGCCCTTCTGTTTCTGTCTTTTACCATGATCCGAACAGCTAAATGGTTTTACACTTGCTTGCCTCTTCTTGTGTTGCTCTGAGTTGTTCATGTGACCAGATGCTTTTTCAAATTTAGAGCAACTAAATTGTTTATCAACAATGTTGCAATTTCTTAAGCTAACAATATTGGTATTTTTTTGATAGTTAAAATGTGACTGAAATTCTCCGGTCTGTTCCCAGTCATAATTGTCATCAGTCTCAGTTCCAGAACTGTCTGAACTCCTGCCACTGGTACCTGGCTGTAAATGACTGTGTGGACCTGAGTTGCTGGCTGGTTGTGGTCCTCCATCAACCTCTGCATCAGCTTCTGCTGTCAGTGTTCTGTGTACAGATGAGCTGCTGGCTACAGGCTCAGCCTCTGTGCTCTCATCACTTCGGGTTAGATGAAGTTGTGATGTCTCTGGTTTTTCATCATCATTTTCACTCTTCTCAGGGACGGCAGTGAAACCAAACTTGGTGAGATCTGCCTCCTCCAGCTGCTGAAGCTGCTCACCCTGCTGACTTATCCACAGCTTCTCTTCTTCTTTCATGTCCTCCTGGTCAACACTCAGATTCCATTCCTGGTGTTCAGGAATTTCTTCTTCTTTAATCACCAACAACGGCTGCATGTCTGCAAAGAATTAAATGAATAAATGTTAGAAAAAACCCATGAATATAAAGTAGCAGAGTGGTGAGTTTGACCCAATGACAGTACGTTACTGAACTGATGAAGTGGAAATGTACATCAGGAGGATCTGTTTTACATTTCAGACATTTTAAGTGGACTCCAACCTAATGTCAAAAGTAATGAAATGATATGAAATGATATGAACACATCTACAACCCCAATTCCAATGAAGTTGGGACGTTGTGTAAAATGTAAATAAAAACAGAATATAATGATTTGAAAATCCTCTTCAACCTATATTCAATTGAATACACCACAAAGACAAGATATTTAATGTTTTGATAAACTTTGTTTTGTGCAAATATTTGCTCATTTTGAAATGGATGCTTACAACACGTTTCAAAAAAGATGGGACAGTGGTATGTTTACCACTGTGTTACATCACCTTTCCTTCTAACAACACTCAATAAGCATTTGGGAACTGAGGACACTAATTCTTGAAGCTTTGTAGGTGGAATTCTTTCCCATTCTTGCTTGATGTACGACTTCAGTTGTTCAACAGTCCGGGGGGTCTGTTGTATTTTGTGCTTCATAATGTGCCACACATTTTCAATGGGCGACAGGTCTGGGCTGCAAGCACGCCAGTCTAGTACTTGCACTCTTACTACGAAGCCATGCTGTTGTAACACGTGCAGAATGTGGCTCGGCATTGTCTTGCTGAAATACGCAGGGGCGTCCCTGAAAAAGAGGTTGCTTGGACAGCAGCATGTGTTGCTCCAAAACCTGGATGTACCTTTCAGCATTGATGGTGCCATCACAGATGCTGGCTTTTGAACTCTTGCTGATAACAATCTGGAAGGTCTTTATCCTCTTGTGTCTGGAGGACACGGCGTCCATGATTTCCAAAAACAATTTGTAATGTCGACTCATCAGACCACAGCACACCTTTCCACTTTGCGTCTGTCCATTTTAAATGAGCTCAGGCCCAGAGAAGGCATTCTGTTTTTATTTACATTTCACACAATGACCCAACTTCACTGGAATTGGGGTTATACAGTGACATTACAACTCATTACCTCCGCCAAGGAGGTTATGTTTTCGGTCGCATTTGTTTGTTTGTCTCTCTGTTTGTCAGCAGGATAACTCAAAAGGTTTTGAAAAGATTTTGCTGAAATTTTGTGGAGTGGTTGGAAATGACAAGAGGAACAAGTGATTAAATTTTAGTGGTGATCCGGATCACAAACCGGATCCCGATGCTAACGCGTTAGCATGTCTATGGCATTTTCAATGTTAAAAGTTAGCATTAAGCAGTTGCAGCTGTCATCACGTTCGGGTGCATTTGTTTTCAAATTGTAATATTTCTTAAATTTATTTTTGTTTATATATTAATCTAATGATTATTATATACAATTTTAGAGAGAGACAAAGAAATAGATCACTGTGCCAAGGAGGGAATCTCTTTAGGGTCAGTGACCCTATGGCCATGTTTAGAGAAGTGTTTCATAAATGTTAAAAAATTCATATATTTGCAGTTTAGTTGAATAATAAATTGAATTTTGTCTCATTTGTTTTTGTCTATAAGCACATGCAATATCAATATCAGTGCTCAGATGACAGTAGCTTCTGGGAAAGGTGCAAGTTGCAATAAACTGTGATGCCAAGCACTAAGGATACATGCTATCCAGTCACAGCAGATGAAACTTTTTTTTACTACTGAGCAAACATCATTGTTAGACTTTTTTAGGTTCAATGATTCCACGGTGTGTAGATGTTATGGCGTCAGTGACCCCATGGCCTGGGCGGAGGCTTGCACTCTCAGTGCTTCTAGTTAAAAAATAGGCCAGCTTTTTTAATTATTATTTTATGTTGCTGATCTTAAACACAATGCTAATGGACTTCATGTCTACAGCACTTTTTACAATCTGATAAACATGCTGAAAGAGATTTACATCAATGTCTCACATGCATCTCTTCACACTCATGAAGTGGAAGCAATATGGCGTTTAACAACCTTTATCATTTTCAGATCTGACGGGGAAACAAGGATCCTCTGCTGTCAAACTCTGGACTTGGGTTTTCAAAATTGTGGAGACTGCTGTGTCCCACAGAAAATTTTTGACTGTCTTCATAAAAATATATTGGAAACAAAAGTTTGAGGGCGTTTCCACATGTGGAAGTCCAGAGCAAGGTTTGTACAGTTGCAAACAGAAAAATTCAACTCACCCAAAGTTTTAAGGATTTATCAACTAAAGTTGTTTCAAAGAGCAAGATTCCGCTTTGGATGACTTCTTTATGAGTTAAGATAGCCATGTCACAATTGCTCTGTAAATGCTAACTCACAAATTAACACCACCACTACTACTGCTACTACTAAATAAGTAGCAATTTGGGGTTGAAAAACATGCTTTACTTGATCTATCCCAGTTAACCTAAATTAGAAAAAAAAAAACATTTATTGTACCCAGTGTCCTTTGGGTGTCATTTCAGACATGCGTAGATCTGTGTCATCTACTTCATGCTTTCCTGAAACCAAAACATTTCCGCACACATCCACGGTCAACCGGTGCTCTCTTCAACACGTTTTTCAATCACTGTCGGTGTTGTGGGATTACTTGTGTTTAGCACACAGATTTAGTAAGTAAATATTTTACTGTTCTAAACTGTCGAGTTGTCTTGCTGTAGTGTAGTACTGTGTAGGGAGGAGTGTCAATTCAGTCAAATTCAAATATCACCACTATTTGACTGTGACAATAACTTCAACACTTTTGGAAACAAATGTAGGCTACAGTTTATGGTAGACTACTCTGTTTTTTCAAAGTTTAGCATTTTAAATTCAAAGTCATTAAGCTGAGAGAGAGAAGGCTCGTAACTTTTTTTGGGCAGTGGGAGATTTTTGTTGTGTATCCTAACCAGACATTTGCAAGCTTGCTTGCACCACATTTTTACAAATTCATAGAGGGACAGGTGAAATTTACACAGTGGTGGGGACAGGTGTACAAGCAGAAATAAGACACTACAAACACGGACACTTCAGAGACATTTGAAATGCTTTTTCAACGCATGCTGGGGAAAAAAGGGGAACAAGTGAAGCAGATTTTCTTTACTCTGCGAGAGGGGTGAGTGTGGGAGAGAAGGAAAAAAGTCTGCATGCATGTGGAGAAAGATAAATGCACACTAAGATAGAGCTCAAGTATTCAGACATTTTTCTTACTCTTCAGCATTGACTTGTTTGGTGGTTTGTCTGAATTGGTCCAGTACCTGACTATTGGATGTGCGCAGCTGCTCTGCTCATATATGTGTGTCATCTTCCATCACACGTGCTTTTCTCAAGTACAGTGCTCGCAAATGATGGGCCAAACATTCCC
The DNA here is from genome assembly GCF_902500255.1 of Thalassophryne amazonica. Taxonomy (NCBI): domain Eukaryota; kingdom Metazoa; phylum Chordata; class Actinopteri; order Batrachoidiformes; family Batrachoididae; genus Thalassophryne; species Thalassophryne amazonica. The sequence continues at coordinate 130,660,397 of NC_047105.1, forward strand.
ACTGTGCAGAAGCAAGATAGTGATGCAGAAACCTGATGTGCAGAGCTTGGCCGAATGACGGTACGTTTCACAGAGACAGGTAAGCTATGTGTTTGTTCTGTTGCAGCAAAGCTCACCTGGATTGAATAGTTTGACGAATGATGTAAAACAAGGCTTTGGTCTATGTTGTAGTGTCCAGAAGTAATGTTGACATACCAATGGGCCAAAAATGAAGTGAAATCAGTTATTTGGAATACTAATTTTGCAACGAGTAATTTTCCCCCACTGCACCATGACACTGGATTTTACGGTTCCCCCACCTGTCAAATCCCACTTTAACTGCTGTCCACAGTGATCTGTCATAAAGTCAGAGAAGCAGAAGCAAATGATCTTAAACTTCAAACATCTCAGTTTGGATCGTGTTATTAAACCAGTGGAAAAGACAAATAACTTCATTCTCTCTAAAACCCGATGCCACCGCCGGTTTCAGCATCCAGGCTGAATACAGAGTTTTATTACATCACGTCATACTTACTTTCTCCGAATTTCTCAAAAATTCAGGACTGTTTAAAAACAGCTAACAAATGTTTTTCAGTTATTGCAGTGACTGAGACGTGGTTAAAAGATGAGTATGTTGACTCTGTCCAGTTGGAAGGTTATAAATTTTGCCAGAAATAGGGTGAATAAACGGGGTGGAGGTGTGGCACTTTATGTTAGATCTAGCCAATGCTGTGAAATTGTTCACAATACGTCCTTTTCTTTGGACAACATTATGGAATGTATTACTGTGGAAATTACATGTGAAAAATCCAAAAACAATTATAAGTTGCATCTATAGAGTTCCCAGTTCTAACAAATATTTTTGTGGAGAAATTGACGGAACTGTACAATTCAGTTAAAAATAATAAGCTTTTGTTTGTCTGTGGAGACTTCAACCTACATTTTCTAAATCCTCAGAGTCAAATACAAATAGCTGAATTTTTAGACTCTGTGTTTTGTATAGGACTCTATCCAGTAATAACACATCCAACTAGGATTACTACAAACTCATCGACACTCATTGATAATACATATACTAACAAATATCACTGTTGGGAATTTAATGGGTGGGTTGCTTATTAGTGATCACTTGCCAGGCTTCGTAGCTTATAATTCCTTAGTTGACAAACTTGAACATACCGAAATCACAAATTTCAAAAGGAAAATAACAGATGAATCTATGGCAAAATGTTGTGAAAGTGTAGTGACACGGACCCACAACAGGGGGCGTAACTGAACGGACAATGAAAGAGTCAAATATGAACACTTTACTGTTGTGAAAAGCACAACCAAACACAGCAGATTACAGAATGTGTACAATAGTCAATTAACAAAGGTGACGTGTGGGCAGGCTCGAGGATAGAGGACGTCTGTCCTGAGAAGAACCGGAACCACACGATTTCCTCCGCCACCGAACCTGGAGAATACTGGAGCCGCCAAGTCCCGAAAACCCCAGGTGGCCACTGTCTCCGCGTGTCGGATCTGGTACTGCTGGCGAGGAGCAGAGACAATCAGATGTGGGTGTGTGAACACCCAGTAACAACAATGGTGGAAATTCCACCTCCACCTCTCATACAGAAAGCTGGCACATGCAGTAGTAAGTGTACTTATCAAAGGTTTGGAGTGAAGACATCAGTCCAAACCCAGCCTCCAGCTGCAAGCACTCACAAAACCTACTGCAAAAATAACACAAGCAAACACTGTCTGTGGTAGACAAAACAATGGCTGAGAACAAATTACCTCCTAAGGTAGACGATATCTCGGCAACGAGGTGGAGATGACGTCCGGTCTTTATGGAGTGGGATGATGAAGTGTAGATGGGTGACAGCTGTCAAGAGATAATAAGTGACAGCTGTCACCCCCGGCTGTGTCCGTGGCGGCAGCGCCCTCTTGTGCCTGAAGCCCGCACTTCAGGCAGGGCACCCTCTGGTGGTGGGCCAGCAGTACCTCCTCTTCTGGCAGCCCACACAACAGCAAAACTTAGAATGGATTTAATGCACCAAAACTGGTGTGACACTTACATTGAGGATACTGATCAATCATACGAATCATTTATCTCCATCTTTTCCAATTTATACGATAAAAATTGTCCACTGATGGCAAAACTTGGCAAAGAGTGAAATGTTGCTAAACCCTGGATCACAAAAGGGCTGCTCAATGCATGCAAGAAGAAATTTTTTCTGTACAAGAAATTCTTAAAACTCAGAACATTTCAGGTCGAGAGCAAATACAGGACATACAAAAACAAGCTTACCAATATTATGCGATCTTGCAAAAGGCAGTACTACAATGATTTATTGGAAAAAATAAAACAAACATTAAAGGTACTTGGAAGCTATTAAACAAAATCATCAAAAATAAAAGTTATCACAGACTATCCAACATATTTTTACACAAATACCGAAACAATTGTTAAGGAAGCCATAGTAGATCATTTTAATAATTATTTTGCTAATGTGGAAAAAAAATTAGCAAATTCAATAGTACCTTCTAATATACGTTCTTGGGATAACAGTACAATAACAAATAATCCTTCGGCTTCAACCGTCATCAGAGAAACTGATGAATACAAAATAATATAGTTCATAAGCTAAAAGGAAAGAAAATTTACAGATGACGAAAACTTTGAGATGTTTTTGATAAAAAAATATTGATTGTGTTGCTAAGCTTATATGTGCTATTTGTCATAATGACTGGGAGATTTCCTTCCAAAATCAAAATAGCTAAAGTAATACTACTGTTCAAATCCGGTGACAAACATGTTTTCTCAAACTATAGGCCAATGTCATTGTTACCTCAGTTTTCAAAAATTTTGGAAAAGGTATTTATTAAGAGGTTAAATGATTTTATATCTAAACATCACATACTAATTGAGCAATAATATGGATTTAGAAAAAAATCGGACTACTTCATTGGCGGTGATTGATTTTGTGGAACATATTACGAATGCAATTGAAAACAAGTAATATACTGTAGCGTTTTTTTTTTCCGGCTTACAGAAAGCATTTGATACCATAGATTACACCTTATTACTGGATAAACTATGGAAGTATGGTATCAGAGGACTAGCTCACGAATGGATAGCAAGCTATCTGCACAATAGGTATCAGTATGTTCATGTTGGTAGGGTAGGGTAGTGTACTGTACTTGTGGGGTGCCCCAGGTCTCAGTCCTTGGGCCTTTGTTGTTTCTTTTGTATATAAGGGTGATTCTTTAACTACGGGCACTATTGGCCTTGTAAATGTAATTTCCACCACACCATTGCCTTACAATATAAAGTGCCTTGGGGCAACTGTTTGTTGTGATTTGGCGCTATATACATGTGCTCTGATGTCACTGTTTATCTCCATAGAAACTACCCAAACAAGCTTTCATACAGACTGTTTAAAGGGACATTACAGTGTTGTGGTGGAAATTACGGCAATAGTGTGGGACAACTACATTTTGTTTAAAAAAATTGAATACCCCAATTATGTTTTGATTATTTGCCTTTGCCTCTACTGGTGGTTGGCTCTCACTGCGGTATTGTATCACTTCCTGTTCCGGAGCACAGCGGTGTTTTTCTGTATCTGTTAGCTGTTTAATCTGCGCAGTTAGATTGATCTAGTTATCTAGATTATGATTTGTTTCCCAGTGTAATCTTTACGTGCCTTAACTAAAGCACTCCTTCTGCTGAATCACCTCTAAATTATTTACACATTATTCACTTTGCGTGTTTTTAGGAATCCGCTAGCTTAGCGTAGCTACTAGCTCTTAGCCGATTTAGCATGGCGGCTTCTCCTGTCTCTCCCGCACGTTTCTGCTCTGGGTGTGAAATGTTTAGTTATTCCTCGGCCTCCTTTAGCAGTAATGGTACTTGTAATAAGTGTAGCTTATTCGTAGCTTTGGAGGCCAGGCTGGGCGAATTGGAGACTCGGCTCCGCACCGTGGAAAATTCTACAGCTAGCCAGGCCCCTGTAGTCGGTGCGGACCAAGGTAGCTTAGCCGCCGTTAGTTACCCCCTGGCAGATCCCGAGCAGCCGGGAAAGCAGGCCGACTGGGTGACTGTGAGGAGGAAGCGTAGCCCTAAACAGAAGCCCCGTGTACACCGCCAACCCGTTCACATCTCTAACCGTTTTTCCCCACTCGGCGACACACCCGCCGAGGATCAAACTCTGGTTATTGGCGACTCTGTTTTGCGAAATGTGAAGTTAGCGACACCAGCAACCATAGTCAATTGTCTTCCGGGGGCCAGAGCAGGCGACATTGAAGGAAATTTGAAACTGCTGGCTAAGGCTAAGCGTAAATTTGGTAAGATTGTAATTCACGTCGGCAGTAATGACACCCGGTTACGCCAATCGGAGGTCACTAAAATTAACATTAAATCGGTGTGTAACTTTGCAAAAACAATGTCGGACTCTGTAGTTTTCTCTGGGCCCCTCCCCAATCAGACCGGGAGTGACATGTTTAGCTGCATGTTCTCCTTGAATTGCTGGCTGTCTGAGTGGTGTCCAAAAAATGAGGTGGGCCTCATAGATAATTGGCAAAGCTTCTGGGGAAAACCTGGTCTTGTTAGGAGAGACGGCATCCATCCCACTTTGGATGGAGCAGCTCTCATTTCTAGAAATCTGGCCAATTTTCTTAAATCTTCCAAACCGTGACTATCCAGGGTTGGGACCAGGAAGCAGAGTTGTAGTCTTACACACCTCTCTGCAGCTTCTCTCCCCCTGCCATCCCCTCATTACCCCATCCCCGTAGAGACGGTGCCTGCTCCCAGACTACCAATAACCAGCAAAAATCTATTTAAGCATAAAAATTCAAAAAGAAAAAATAATATAGCACCTTCAACTGCACCACAGACAAACAGTTAAATGTGGTCTATTAAACATTAGGTCTCTCTCTTCTAAATCCCTGTTGGTAAATGATATAATAATTGATCAACATATTGATTTATTCTGCCTTACAGAAACCTGGTTACAGCAGGATGAATATGTTAGTTTAAATGAGTCAACACCCCCGAGTCACACTAACTGTCAGAATGCTCGTAGCACAGGCCAGGGCGGAGGATTAGCAGCAATCTTCCATTCCAGCTTATTAATTAATCAAAAACCCAGACAGAGCTTTAATTCATTTGAAAGCTTGACTCTTAGTCTTGTCCATCCAAATTGGAAGTCCCAAAAACCAGTTTTATTTGTTATTATCTATCGTCCACCTGGTCGTTACTGTGAGTTTCTCTGTGAATTTTCAGACCTTTTATCTGACTTAGTGCTTAGCTCAGATAAGATAATTATAGTGGGCGATTTTAACATCCACACAGATGCTGAGAATGACAGCCTCAACACTGCATTTAATCTATTATTAGACTCTATTGGCTTTGCTCAAAAAGTAAATGAGTCCACCCACCACTTTAATCATATCTTAGATCTTGTTCTGACTTATGGTATGGAAATTGAAGACTTAACAGTATTCCCTGAAAACTCCCTTCTGTCTGATCATTTCTTAATAACATTTACATTTACTCTGATGGACTACCCAGCAGTGGGGAATAAGTTTCATTACACTAGAAGTCTTTCAGAAAGCGCTGTAACTAGGTTTAAGGATATGATTCCTTCTTTATGTTCTCTAATGCCATATACCAACACAGTGCAGAGTAGCTACCTAAACTCTGTAAGTGAGATAGAGTATCTCGTCAATAGTTTTACATCCTCATTGAAGACAACTTTGGATGCTGTAGCTCCTCTAAAAAAGAGAGCTTTAAATCAGAAGTGCCTGACTCCGTGGTATAACTCACAAACTCGTAGCTTAAAGCAGATAACCCGTAAGTTGGAGAGGAAATGGCGTCTCACTAATTTAGAAGATCTTCACTTAGCCTGGAAAAAGAGTCTGTTGCTCTATAAAAAAGCCCTCCGTAAAGCTAGGACATCTTTCTACTCATCACTAATTGAAGAAAATAAGAACAACCCCAGGTTTCTTTTCAGCACTGTAGCCAGGCTGACAAAGAGTCAGAGCTCTATTGAGCTGAGTATTCCATTAACTTTAACTAGTAATGACTTCATGACTTTCTTTGCTAACAAAATTTTAACTATTAGAGAAAAAATTACTCATAACCATCCCAAAGACGTATCGTTATCTTTGGCTGCTTTCAGTGATGCCGGTATTTGGTTAGACTCTTTCTCTCCGATTGTTCTGTCTGAGTTATTTTCATTAGTTACTTCATCCAAACCATCAACATGTTTATTAGACCCCATTCCTACCAAGCTGCTCAAGGAAGCCCTACCATTATTTAATGCTTCGATCTTAAATATGATCAATCTATCTTTGTTATTTGGCTATGTACCACAGGCTTTTAAGGTGGCAGTAATTAAACATTACTTAAAAAGCCATCACTTAACCCAGCTATCTTAGCTAATTATAGGCCAATCTCCAACCTTCTTTTTCTCTCAAAAATTCTTGAAAGGGTAGTTGTAAAACAGCTAACTGATCATCTGCAGAGGAATGGTCTATTTGAAGAGTTTCAGTCATGTTTTGGAATTCATCATAGTACAGAAACAGCATTAGTGAAGGTTACAAATGATCTTCTTATGGCCTCGGACAGTGGACTCATCTCTGTGCTTGTTCTGTTAGACCTCAGTGCTGCTTTTGATACTGTTGACCATAAAATTTTATTACAGAGATTAGAGCATGCCATAGGTATTAAAGGCACTGCGCTGCGGTGGTTTGAATCATATTTGTCTAATAGATTACAATTTGTTCATGTAAATGGGGAATCTTCTTCACAGACTAAAGTTAATTATGGAGTTCCACAAGGTTCTGTGCTAGGACCAATTTTATTCACTTTATACATGCTTCCCTTAGGCAGTATTATTAGACGGTATTGCTTAAATTTTCATTGTTACGCAGATGATACCCAGCTTTATCTATCCATGAAGCCAGAGGACACACACCAATTAGCTAAACTGCAGGATTGTCTTACAGACATAAAGACATGGATGACCTAATTTCCTGCTTTTAAACTCAGATAAAACTGAAGTTATTGTACTTGGCCCCACAAATCTTAGAAACATGGTGTCTAACCAGATCCCTACTCTGGATGGCATTACCCTGACCTCTAGTAATACTGTGAGAAATCTTGGAGTCATTTTTGATCAGGATATGTCATTCAAAGCGCATATTAAACAAATATGTAGGACTGCTTTTTTGCATTTACGCAATATCTCTAAAATCAGAAAGGTCTTGTCTCAGAGTGATGCTGAAAAACTAATTCATGCATTTATTTCCTCTAGGCTGGACTATTGTAATTCATTATTATCAGGTTGTCCTAAAAGTTCCCTAAAAAGCCTTCAGTTAAATGCTGCAGCTAGAGTACTGACGGGGACTAGAAGGAGAGAGCATATCTCACCCATATTGGCCTCTCTTCATTGGCTTCCTGTTAATTCTAGAATAGAATTTAAAATTCTTCTTCTTACTTATAAGGTTTTGAATAATCAGGTCCCATCTTATCTTAGGGACCTTGTAGTACCATATCACCCCAATAGAGCGCTTCGCTCTCAGACTGCAGGCTTACTTGTAGTTCCTAGGGTTTGTAAGAGTAGAATGGGAGGCAGAGCCTTCAGCTTTCAGGCTCCTCTCCTGTGGAACCAGCTCCCAATTCAGATCAGGGAGACAGACACCCTCTCTACTTTTAAGATTAGGCTTAAAACTTTCCTTTTTGCTAAAGCTTATAGTTAGGGCTGGATCAGGTGACCCTGAACCATCCCTTAGTTATGCTGCTATAGACATAGACTGCTGGGGGGTTCCCATGATGCACTGTTTCTTTCTCTTTTTGCTCTGTATGCACCACTCTGCATTTAATCATTAGTGATCGATCTCTGCTCCCCTCCACAGCATGTCTTTTTCCTGGTTCTCTCCCTCAGCCCCAACCAGTCCCAGCAGAAGACTGCCCCTCCCTGAGCCTGGTTCTGCTGGAGGTTTCTTCCTGTTAAAAGGGAGTTTTTCCTTCCCACTGAAGCCAAGTGCTTGCTCACAGGGGGTCGTTTTGACCGTTGGGGTTTTACATAATTATTGTATGGCCTTGCCTTACAATATAAAGCGCCTTGGGGCAACTGTTTGTTGTGATTTGGCGCTATATAAAAAAATTGATTGATTGACTGATTGATTGATTATTTTACTGATATTTTATTCAGAGATATTTTAAAACATTAGAAAAAATGTTTACCATTCATTTTTATCATTGAAGATCAAAAGTCTGGGTGTGGGACAAGCACAAAACGGCAATATTTGCATATAATGATGCCGAAAAAAGGTGAAAAAGTCATCACAGACTACTAGAACAAATTTCTTAACACACTTTCATTATAAAGATAACTATAAAAGTGTGAAATTTACCTTTTTCTGTTTTTCATACAATATGATCAAAGGACATAATAAGTGCCCATAGTCTAAGAATCACCCATTAATGACATATGTTTGGTTTAAAAATTTGTGAGTTGCATTTGTTTGCTGATGACACAACTGTGTTTTGTAGTGGGGATCATTTGGAAGAGGTCCTGGACTTGATGGAGAGGGAACTACACAAGTTCAAAGAATGGTTTGATTCAAATAAATTATCGCTTAATTTTGGTAAAGCTAAGTCTATCGTATTTGGAAATAAACCCAGGAATTTATCTAGGAATTTACTAGTGCACGATATTGAAATTGAACTTGTAAATGAAACTAAATTTCGTGGGGTTTTTGTTGATGAGAAATTGAGTTGGAAAACATAAATTATGTTAAATCAAAAATGTCAAAAGTCATTGCCATTTTGTATAAAGCACAATACTTCCTCACCCAACAGTCATTAGTTACTTTATATCATTCATTCCTACTTCCGTACATGACCTATTGCATTGACGTTTGGGGAATCGCCTACAAAACAAATACAAAATCAATATTCTTACTACAAAAGAAAGCCATAAGAATTATTAGTAAAAAAAAATGATTAGTAAAAAGTCATTGTATTTCTGTTAAAGGTGTTAATATTTGGAATTTGTGCCCAGATAACAAAGTCCCTCGGTAACTTGGTTGGCTCTTCAAAAATCATTTAATTGTTATAGTATGATGAATTAGGTTTATCGATTTTGTTTTGGTTTTGTGCATGGCCCACTGCTGTTTGCATGTTTGTGTTTTGAAATCTTAATTTAGTGATTACTTTAAATTTTGTATCAGTTATCATTGGTGTGTATATATGTATACATATTCATATATATTTTTTTGTTCTTTTGGTTTATAAGTTTTAGCTTTTGCCCACATCCTTTCAGTCACATAGGCGCACTGTCGGATTGTTTTCTTTGTTTTTGCTGGGAGGGTAATTTGTCATTTTTGTCTGTGTGCTGAATAAATTCATTCATTCATTCGGTGGCTCAGTCGGAGGTCCACACTGTAAGAAAATTTCACTTTCGGGGGCGGGGGGATATAACAATTTTTGGTTCCCAAGGGACAAATGATATAAGAACTGGCAGATACTGTTTGACACACAGACATAAAGTGTCTGGATGTGCTCAACGTTAGCTTCCACGGTGAAGACGCCGTGGTGAGCAGCTATAATCAATCAATCAATCAATCAATTTTTTTATATAGCGCCAAATCACAACAAACAGTTGCCCCAAGGCGCTTTATATTGTAAGGCAAGGCCATACAATAATTATGTAAAACCCCAACAGTCAAAACGACCCCCTGTGAGCAAGCACTTGGCTACAGTGGGAAGGAAAAACTCCCTTTTAACAGGAAGAAACCTCCAGCAGAACCAGGCTCAGGGAGGGGCAGTCTTCTGCTGGGACTGGTTGGGGCTGAGGGAGAGAACCAGGAAAAAGACATGCTGTGGAGGGGAGCAGAGATCGATCACTAATGATTAAATGCAGAGTGGTGCATACAGAGCAAAAAGAGAAAGAAACAGTGCATCATGGGAACCCCCCAGCAGTCTACGTCTATAGCAGCATAACTAAGGGATGGTTCAGGGTCACCTGATCCAGCCCTAACTATAAGCTTTAGCAAAAAGGAAAGTTTTAAGCCTAATCTTAAAAGTAGAGAGGGTGTCTGTCTCCCTGATCTGAATTGGGAGCTGGTTCCACAGGAGAGGAGCCTGAAAGCTGAAGGCTCTGCCTCCCATTCTACTCTTACAAACCCTAGGAACTACAAGTAAGCCTGCAGTCTGAGAGCGAAGCGCTCTATTGGGGTGATATGGTACTACGAGGTCCCTAAGATAAGATGGGACCTGATTATTCAAAACCTTATAAGTAAGAAGAAGAATTTTAAATTCTATTCTAGAATTAACAGGAAGC